>NC_134358.1:467029667-467197167 GCF_048569485.1 Anomaloglossus baeobatrachus
TAGATCAGCATTTAACAAAGATATTGGTCTAAAATTAGATGGGATATCCGATGTCTTCCCAGGTTTAGGTAGAGTGATTACTAAGGCTTTAAGCATTTCTGTAGGAAAAGATCCCCAGATAATTGCTTCATTCAACCTCGCAAGATATGGTGCTATTTGAAATTTATATTTTTTATAATATTCGTTTGTAAGGCCATCCATGTCTGGGGCTTTATTTAACTTTAACTGGTCAATAGCCTGAGTAATTTCTTGTACTGTGATAGGTTGGGACAACCATTTCAGTTGATTAGGGTGGATCCGAGGCAGCGATATAGTAGAGATGAAAGACTTAATTTTGTCCCTGTTAAGTTGTGCAATCTGATCATCTGCCCCTAAATTATACATCTCAGAGTAATAGCGGGCAAATTCATTGGCAATTTGACATGGGTCCATAATTCTCACTTTATTCTGAGACCATAGATAAGGAATACACGATCTTGTGGTTTGCGTTTTGATCTGTTTAGCTAAGAGGCCCTTGCTTTACCACCATGCCAGTACTGAGTCATTTTAAGTTTCTTAAGAGCTTGCTCATATTGATATAAATTGTGTTCATGTAGTTGATGGTGAAGTTGGGAAATCTCCGCTGCTCGAGGGTAAAATTTTTATTTATTCAATCTGTAAGACCGACAATTTAGATTGCATTTCTGACTACCTTGTCCCTTGTTTTTTTTTTATTATGAGCTGCTTGCTTGATGAACTGCCCCGATTGTAGCCTTGTGTGCACACCACAAAGTCACATCCTGGACCTCCCCCGTATCATTGAAACGAAAGTATTATTCTATACATTTACTGATGTGAGAGCTATATCGTGGGTGATTCAAAATATATGAATTAAGCCTCCATATCGGGCTTGGGAACGAGCAGAATCCCTCTTTAATGGATAAAGTAATGGGAGCATGGTCTGACCATGTGATGTGTGCAATATGCGAATCATCCACCTCGAAGATTAACGATTTATCCATTAAGAAATAATGAATCCTAGAATACATTTTATGGGGATGAGAGTAAAAGGTAAAATCTTTCTCAGATGAGTTCCTTAGTCTCCATATATCATACAAACCTGCATTGTGGAGAGTACAGACTAAATGACTAGGATCTAGTTTAGTTCTTTTGGAGGTGGTGTCCATGGTCGGCCAGAGTGCTAAATTAAAATCTCCTATTATAATCACGGCGCCAACCATGTTTTTTTGTACCAGTCTAATAAATGTCTTTAGGAATGTATATTGGCGTATATTAGGTGCATACACGGAAGCTATCGTGTATGCCACATTATTGATTGTACATTGCAGAATAATATAATGACCCTTATCATCAAGTAATTGTTTTGTAATTGTGAAGGCTATGGAGTCCGTACCACAATAGATACTCCTCCCTTTTTTTGAACTGCCGCAACAGAGATGACACATGGGATTTTTTTTGTTTTAATCTACAGAGATCGTCTCTATTCAAATGTGACTCTTGAGCACATACGATATCTGCCCCTGAGCTAATAGCTTCTTTCCATAACATGGATCTTTTAAAAGGGAGAATTTAACCCTTTTACATTTAGAGATAAGATTTTAAACACCACTGTATATCTCAAAGGAGAGAATTGGGTAACACCAGTGGTAAAGAGCCCCAAGAACTTCCTGAGGTGCCCCCATTTTTAGTGCCATATACAGATTCATATTTCCCCTCCCATGGAGCAAAAGCTGATAGAGCGCATGCACCTGATAAAAAACAAAAAGGAAAAAAAGACATCATGTGCAAAAAATAAACACAAAAAGAACAGTCCATGTAACATCGACCAGGAAATCAAGATGCTCCTGGTATGGCGGGTGATGAACACCAAAAGCACAAGGGCAAATAAGCAATTTTAATAGTTGTGATCATGCTGACCACAGTCTCAGCTGCTTCTCTCAATGGATTCTATTGATGGTCACCTTCTATTGAGAGAAGCATCCAAGACTTTAGGTGGCACGTGATAACAGGTGGAATTGGCAAGCGAGAGAAATCCTATTGGCGCATACATTACACACCGTTAAGATTTGGCAAGCTGCAGGGATTGCTAAAATTTCCTCAGAGTAGGACACCCACAAAACAGTAAGGCTATGTGCGCACGTTGCGTAATTGCATGCAGTTACGCTGCGATCTGCACCGCAGCGTAACTGCATGCGTCCTGCGTCCCCTGCACAATCTATGGAGATTGTGCAGGAGACGTGCGCACGTGGCGTATTAGAGAACAGCGCTTCGGCTGCTGCCCAAAGCGCGCGTTCTAAGAAGTGACATGTCACTTCTTTCGTGCGCTCTGCATGAAGTCCCTGCTCTGTCTATGGCAGGGGCTACATACAGAGCACATGAAATCGGCTTTTGTTTCTGCAGCGATTTGTAGCGCACGTGTGCTGTTCAAACCGCTGCAGAAATTTCTGCAGGGACAATACGCAACGTACGCACATAGCCTTAGAGCAGCAGCATGCATTTTTAGAAGGTGTTATAAGTATTATAAGAGGTTTCTTTAGACCTGCCTGGACAGTTTTCCTGTACTTGAGACATGAAGGAGTGTGTGATGCTACAGAGGCACACAGTGTGTCCTCATAGAACAGCATCGGGAGCAAGTTCAGGCCAAGGGCTTCTGCTTACTTGATGTATCAAAGAGGAGCACCTTGCTCACCCCACTGCAATCAAAACGTCATGAGGATGGGTAGTAGTGTGCCCCTGTAGATATGCTGGGATGCCCCCTTTAAGATTAACTTGTTTTGCAGTAGAAAGTAACTTCACAGGATGAAAAGTATTAGAAGAAAACAAAAAAAACAATTAAATAGGAGGAAAAAAAAAGTGCAATTAAAAATAACAAAGACCCATAACATGACATAACCCCCATTGTTTAGGTGTCTTTATAGCCATCACTATAATATATAATTTATATATTTTTAACATTCAAAGCCAACATATGTAACTACATATTGTGCGTGTAAGAACTAAATAATGTTGCATATAGGAAACACAACAACTTTATTCTGATGCATTGAAACAAATAGAATATATTAGTCTTGAAGGGGTTAAAAATCTACTTCCAAATGCTGTCAGGACAGAGTGACAAAAGTAGAGAAAACATTTTATTTTCTCTAAGATGAGGAGGTTGTAAAGGGCCATTGGTGGGCTAGTGTGAAAATAAAATTAGCCAGCAGTCACCTTAAAGGGCCAGCAATGCATCTCCTCAGGTGATTATTAACCGGCAGAGACGGCGCTGCAGCCAATCACGGTGACTCTGGCCATCTACATGGCAGAGCTGCTGATCCCAGTGATTGGCTGCAGCTGGTAAACAAAGACAGGAGCTGCAGTGGAAACAGAGGCGCATCCTGTGTGGACCAGCACAGCCTGGAGTAAAGTGGTCATTAGAAAGGCTCATCTGGGATGGTTGCATACAGTCACAACCCCGGTTAAGGCGTTTCAGGACTGCAGATTTCGTTGTCAATTCCAACAGGGATAGAAAATTGCAAATGCTAACAATTTCTGCGAATCTTTTAGCCTTATGGCCAGTTCTGGCTTTGTGCCCACGATCAGTGTTCACAGCCTTTTGTACGTAGCATGCACCAGCCGCATCCAAAACGCTGTGATGTACAGTACAAGCACAGTGAATATGGGGTTTCTAGAAATCGCACGTGTACTGCCCGCAGCTTAAACTGACCTGCGGTGCGGCTTTCCGAACCGCAAGCATGTCAATTATTTTCTGCAGGGTAGCAAGCGAGAACAGAAGAGAGAGACCGCAACTGCCCAAGCTCGGATCATGGGCATGGGCAGCTGCGGTCTCCTGCGGAGGAGACTCGCAGCCCCGCAGGTCAGGTGACCGCAGGGTGAAATCCTTAAGAAGTACTGATTTATTTAGGGTGGAGATCCTTATCTATCTAAAGATTTACCAGGAAATCCCATGTGGTATATAGGTGCAATAAAAATCTTAAAAATATGATTGTGCCTAGCCAAATTAAAGACAATCACACAGAGAGACTCAAGCAATCTGCCAATTTTTGGGAAAACGTTGGAAATCACCGGTGTGGCAACGCCAAATGTTGCAGATAGATCCAATCAGGCACTAAACAATTTGCATCTACCACTACAGGGGAAGTTTTTGGATAAAAAGGTTTTAAGTTGTAATAGTTGGTATGTCATATGTACTTCAGTGCTCATGTAAGCTACAGTATGTGGTTCTAACCATAACGCCAGCTCATCTAAGAATGGAGAAACAGGTCAAATACTATAAGTGGCATTCTGAATCAGCCTGTCTAGGCACTTTTTTCACATGCATGAGAAGAATCCTGATAGCTTGGAACTTACCGTAGAACTTACCGTAGTGGAGCAAATACCGGACAGTTATACTAATAGATACCAAACATTAGTGAATAGAGAACGTTTTTGGATCTTTAACGTTTCTACTTTAGGCCGTGATGGATTAAATGAAAGCATAGATCACACTTCCTAAAGAAGTACAAATCACCTCTTGGGAGCTACATACCGTAGAGACGTCTGCAGTAACTTATAATTAAATGTGGCAATAAAAGTTCCTCCCCTCTTTTTTCTGCTCATTTCCTCTGATGGAACATTTCTCTTTGTATATCTGTTATTATTATATGTGTCTATAAACTTTTATTACGTTACGATCTGGTTGTGGATGAGATCATTTGATAAAGGGTTAAGCATCTGAGTAATTCATTCTAATAGCCACACCTGTTTGATTGCTATAAGAACGTATCTTGTGCTTTTTATTACACCTGATGAAGATCGGTCCTCTCTGGAAACGTGTTGTAATTTATCAATAAACTTTTAATTTAGCTTTGATATCTGGTAGAACAGCACCTCAATATCGTCATTTTTTCGTTAGCATTTGCCTTTAAACCTTAGGAACATCCCAGAAATTATCGCGTCACGACTGCTATGCCCTGTTATGTGCACATTGCCACCAAGGTGACTGCACAGAAGGGTGTGTCGCCATCACCTGTGATATATGGGATGATAGGTGCCTATAAGCAGTGAATGCCCGAGTCACCCCAGCCTGACAGTGACATCTAGTAACCGCTGACTAGTTATGTTGGGTCCATCAGGCGCAAAGTGAGGTTTTTTAGTATGATAGAAGGTAACTGTCCTTTTCGGTAGGTTTCTGGCTCGGGCGAGACACCGTGTCAGCTACTCGAGCCAGAGACCACACAGGGCTCATAGTGTCAGGATTTGGGTGCGACTAACTAAAGGATAACAAGTGGGGGAGCTCTCAGCATGTGCACCCTAAACACAGCTAGTCCAGAAGGCTGCAGGTAAGAGGATTGAGGTTGGCCTCAACCCTCCGCACTGTCAAATCCAGGTCCCCACTAGGAAGTATGGATGAGAGAGGCAGCACATGTCACAGACAATGGCAGGGGAGGACACACAGAAAGGGGCAAAGGCAGGGGGGGGTGTCACACAAAAAGGGGCAAAGGCGGGGGGGGGTCACACAGCAAGGGGCAAAGACGTGGGGGAGGACACAGCAAGGGGCAAAGACGTGGGGGAGGACACAGCAAGGGGCAAAGGCAGCTTGGGGGGGGAAGGACACAGCAAGGGGCAAAGGCAGCCTGGGGGGGGAAGGACACAGCAAGGGGCAAAGGCAGCCTGGGGGGGGGGGAAGGACACAGCAAGGGGCAAAGGCAGCCTGGGGGGGAAGGACACAGCAAGGGGCAAAGGCAGCCTGGGGGGGAAGGACACAGCAAGGGGCAAAGGCAGCCTGGGGGGGGGGGGGGAAGGACACAGCAAGGGGCAAAGGCAGCCTGGGGGGGGGAGGACACAGCAAGGGGCAAAGGCAGCCTGGGGGGGGGGAGGACACAGCAAGGGGCAAAGGCAGCCTGGGGGGGGGAAGGACACAGCAAGGGGCAAAGGCAGCCTGGGGGGGGAAGGACACAGCAAGGGGCAAAGGCAGCCTGGGGGGGGGGGGGAAGGACACAGCAAGGGGCAAAGGCAGCCTGAGGGGGTGAAGGACACAGCAAGGGGCAAAGGCAGCCTGGGGGGGAAGGACACAGCAAGGGGCAAAGGCAGCCTGGGGGGGGAAGGACACAGCAAGGGGCAAAGGCAGCCTGGGGGGGGGAAGGACACAGCAAGGGGCAAAGGCAGCCTGGGGGGGGGGGCAAAGGCAGCCTGGGGGGGGGGGGAAGGACACAGCAAGGGGCAAAGGCAGCCTGGGGGGGGGGGGGAAGGACACAGCAAGGGGCAAAGGCAGCCTGGGGGGGGGGCAGGACACAGCAAGGGGCAAAGGCAGCCTGGGGGGGGGGGGAAGGACACAGCAAGGGGCAAAGACAGCCGGGGGAAGGACACAGCAAGGGGAAAAGGCAGCCGGGGGAAGGACACAGCAAGGGGAAAAGGCAGCCTGGGGGGGGAGGACACAGCAAGGGGCAAAGGCAGCCTGGGGGGGGGGGGGGGGGGGAGGACACATTAAGGGGCAAAGGCAGCCGGGGGGGGGGGGGGGGGGGAGGACACAGCAAGGGGCAAAGGCAGGGGGGGGTGTCACACAGCAAAGGCGGGAGGACACAGCAAGGGGCAAAGGCACAGCAAGGGGCAAAGGCAGCCTGGGGGGGGAAGGGCACAGCAAGGGGTAAAGGCAGCCTGGGGGGAGGACACAGCAAGGGGCAAAGGCGGGGGGAGGACGGACACAGCAACGGGCAAAGGTTTCTACAGCAACTACAGGACTTCCCCGCAGCAGTGGACATAGAGTTAATAGCGCTAGAATTCCCGGTCACTGTGGAGCGCGCACGTTACAGGCCTGCGCTGCCTTCTGCCCACAGCCAGCCATGTCACCTGAGGGAGCGCGCTCACCTGCACGGCCGCGCCCACTCACGCGTCATTAAACGTCACTTATCGTTGCCCCCGCACGCTCCGCCCCCTGTCGCCTATCTGTTACGTGAAATAAGGACCGTTAATTGTTTTCATGTCACTCCTATACGAAAGAGTCCGTACACAAGGCCAGACTGTCCACGTAAGTGTAGGCGGCAGAGCGGGCGCCCCCAGGCGGGTATCTGGCGCCTCACAGCTTCCTCCGAGAAGGTCTTGTCGCAATGACGTGTGACGGCCCTTTCCCCGCCCCTTAGCAGCAGCCAATCAGCGCCGCGTTCACATGTGGTTTGGCGGTTACGCTGTGGAAGGAGGTGTCCGGGGAGCTGCGCTGTGGCTGAATTTCACGGAAGGAGACGGCACAACGAGTGGGAGCGGGAGGAGGAGTGTGCGCCCGCTCCGTCCAGCCTCCATCGCCGCCGCTGTGGAGTGTGACCCCCGGGCACAGGCCCTGAAGCTGGAGGAGCTGCATGCGGGGGGAGGAGGGCGCCTGACACCCAGCACCGCGCTGCGCACCATGGTGTTCCTGAAGCTGCGGGAGCAGGTGAGGGGCGGCCCGGTCACCCGCAGTGTGCGGAGCTGGCTCTCCGGGGCTTGTACGTGCGTCTGTCCGACATGTGCCAAGGGCATGTAGCCATCTCCGCATTTTACCTTCATGGCCACGTGACCCGTCACTGTAGGGTTGTGCTGGAGCTTGTGGTGCACCGTGTGTGGACTCCCCGCCTGGTGCAGGTTGGGCTGTGCTCTGCTGCGGCCACAGGTGTCATCTCATCCGGAAAGTTCTTGTTATAGCTGGTGTTTAGGAAAATGGAGTCAGTGATTGTGCATTACCGTGGCTGACTGTAAGCTCGGCTCTAAATATTGCTCCAACCTCACTAATACCTCCTGTATATTGGCATCACTGCATGGTGCCAGTGTTTACTCACATAGCGCCACCATACACCACAGCGCTGTACAGTCATCATCACTGCATGGTGCTAGTGTTTACTATACTTGCATAGTGCCACCATACACCACAGCGCTGTACAGTCACCATCACTGCATGGTGTCAGTGTTTACTATACTTGCATAGTGCCACCATACACCACAGCGCTGTACACTCATCACTGCATGGTGCCAGTGTTTACTCACATAGTGCCACCATACACCACAGCGCTGTACAGTCATCACTGCATGGTGCCAGTGTTTACTCACATAGTGCCACCATACACCACAGCGCTGTACAGTCATCACTGCATGGTGCTAGTGTTTACTATACTTGCATAGCACCACCATACACCACAGTGCTGTACAGTCACCATCACTGTTTACTATATTCGCATAGTGCCACCATACACCACAGCGCTGTACAGTCATCATCACTGCATGGTGCCAGTGTTTACTATACTTGCATAGTGCCACCATATACCACAGCGCTGTACAGTCATCACTGCATGGTGCCAGTGTTTACTCACATAGCGCCACCATACACCACAGCGCTGTACAGTCATCATCACTGCATGGTGCCAGTGTTTACTATACTTGCATAGCACCACCATACACCACAGTGCTGTACACTCACCATCACTGTTTACTATGTTCGCATAGTGCCACCATACACCACAGCGCTGTACAGTCATCATCACTGCATGGTGCCAGTGTTTTTACTATAGTCACATAGCGCCGCCATACACCACAGCGCTGTACAGTCACCATCACTGTTTACTATGTTCGCATAGCGCCGCCATACACCACAGCGCTGTACAGTCACCATCACTGTTTACTATATTCGCATAGTGCCACCATACACCACAGCGCTGTACAGTCATCATCACTGCATGGTGCCAGTGTTTACTATACTTGCATAGCACCACCATACACCACAGTGCTGTACAGTCACCATCACTGTTTACTATGTTCGCATAGTGCCACCATACATCACAGCGCTGTACAGTCATCATCACTGCATGGTGCCAGTGTTTACCATACTTGCATAGCGCCGCCATACACCATAGCTCTGTATAGTCACCATCACTGTTTACTATGTTCGCATAGTCCCATCATACACCACAGTGTAGGAGACAATAGGTGGGGTGTAGGTCAGGCGGCAGCTCCGCACGGTGGTCGGGCGGCAGCTCCGCATGTTGCCACCATACACCACAGTGCTGTACAGTCATCCTCAATGTGCATGGTGCCAGTGTTTATACTCGCTTACATAGTGCCTCTACACTCCACAGCACTGTCCCTATCGGTATGTCTTACAATAGGAAGAATGAAGAGGAAACTCACGGGCAGATGTGGTGGGATTGGTATCTAGGACCCCAATACTAAAAGCAGCAGTGCTGAGTTACTATTAATGATGTTTTCTAGCCAGTAGCCGGTCCATCCCAGTCCCTTCTGCTTGGTTGTGGAGCCTGTGTGCCACAGGATTGTGAAGGGGCCTGGCTAACTTTAGCATTTAGGACATCCTACTCCTCTAGACGCACAAGGGGCCTGGCTTGGCTGTTATGTAATGCCTCAGCCCCCTTCACTGACAGCTTTGATCAAAAGTGAAGCTCCCACTAGCCGAGTGGCTTCTGGAGGATCCTGGCACCTTTTTACTAGTTACATATATTTTTTAGGCTTGGTCACCACCTTATTGGGGTGCGTCGCTGGTTTTAGGCCTCTACCTGCTTACAGGGTCTCCAGTGATTATATATAGTGGGGGATTGTATGCGTTGCCAGTTTTGGCGCCGCCTCATGACAAGTGACACAATCTCACATTTTATTTTAGGCTAAAGTGAGAGGACAGAATTAGCCGAGTGATGCGCAGGGCTGTATATGTGACGTCGCTGCCATGCGGCAGAATTATATGTTGTAATGTCATATACTGTTATCCGGATCATCAGGTTCTTTTATGAAATGGCTCCCTAGTTGCTGTCGTTTTATTTGGGTTCGTGCCTGTAGGGTGACGGCTGCATTTCCTCTGAGTGTAATCACCTGGATGTACGCATGAGTGGCATGCCAATCCCTCACCTGCCTGGCTGCATTCGCCTCCATTATTTACCATCCTGCCCTATGTACATTTCACTGGGTTATATTTAGCTTCCCTGCCATCTAGTGTTTCTGGAGTGGAAGCATTTGGTTAAGCGTTCTGTGTACACGCTTTTCATGTAATACATATGGTGTATCATTTTTTTTTTTTCTTGCATTTACAATAAATCCTAGATCGTAGTGTTTGCACGGTGACTTGTTCTGTGCCGCGAATACTGGGATAGTACATTAGGGTGGTAATGCGATTTGTTCATGTCAGTGACACGGTCTCTGCTCTGTTGTGACAATTTCAGATTCCTCTGGCATTGGGATATAATTGCTGCCTAGACTGACAGCTTATTCTATTCCTTATTCACCTCCATGTATGTGACACCATTCCTGCCAAGTATACATGTGCGACAAAAGTATTCTAGGCCTAGATCTTTGATCTTCTGTGCTCTCATCTACAGCCCTCAGTCCTTCAGCCTTGTCATTGACATGAAAGTGCCAGATATCCTTTTCTTTAACAGGCATTTTCCACAGATTTTTTTATTGCGTGACTTTAAGGATGGGATCATTTAAAGGGATCCTGTCACCAGTTTTATGGCCTATAAGCTGCAGCCACCACCAGTGGGCTCTTATATACAGCATTCTAACATGCTGTATATAAGAGCCCAGGCCGCTGTGAGAACATAAACACTTTATAATACTCACCTAAACCGGTCGCTGCGGTGCTGGTTGGCCCGGTGGGCGGCGCTGCTCTCCGGGACCAGCGCCTCCTCTCTCTGCCATCTTGTTCCTTCGTCTTCTGAAGCCTGTGTGCATGACGCGTCCACGTCATACACAGTCACAGGACCTCTGTGCCGAAGAGGGTGTATGACGTGGACGCGTCATGCACACAGGCTTCAGAAGACGGAGGAGCAAGATGGCTGTGAGAGGAGGCGCCGGTCCTGGAGAACAGCGCCGCCCACCGGGCCAACCAGCACCGCAGCAACCGGTTTAGGTAAGTATTATAAAGTGTTTTTTTTATGTTCTCACAGCGGCCTGGGCTCTTATATACAGCATGTTAGAATGCTGTATATAAGAGCCCACTGGTGGTGGCCGCAGCTTATACGCCATAAAACTGGTGACAGGATCAGGGATTTTTCTTTAAAACAGTTATTGTCCAATAAGGAAAAGTTGATTGCTCGCTGTCCAACATTTTTACCAGTTCAGCATTTTTTAGAATCTGTGTAAAGCACAGTCAATTTCACATTGCATTTGCAGTGTGCATCAGAGGATGCTAATGCATAGGCTTACAGTGCTGTCTGTGGCCCATACGATTCAATGTTTAAAATGTCAGGTGCAATATGCACGTACGTACCTGTGTCCGCTGTCGGCACTGATCTGAATGCCGGGCACTTCCGGTCATGCGCAGTATGAAGCCGGGTTTATACGTCCTGAGATGACCAGAAGTGCCGGACTTCGGATCAGCGGTGACAGCGGACACAGGTATGCATATCACCGCTGATGTTGCTGTATTGAATAGCATTTTAGCACGGCCCTGTGGATGTGCTACTATGCTAAGAGGGCAGAATGAGCGCAGGAACGAAGGACCTTGTGACTAGTCCCTGCGCTCATTAGCATATGATAAAAGATCTTGGGAAATGCTTTTTCTAAAGATCTCTTTATGTATGCTACTAGATACAGGAACACTTGGGCAGGGATTAGCAATATACACCCAGAACGGCTCGTGGGTCTGGATACATATTGCACCCGACAGGTTCCTTTTTAAAATGAAAATAAATGACACACTCTTGACCTCCGGCTGCTTAGTGGCCCACAAATACATTTAAGGGGTTGTTCCACAAGTCTTACATTGAAAACCACAGGACAGGCCATAAGTATGAGATCAAAAGGGGAGGGGGTCCAACACCCAGGCAACACTATATGCTGTTGGCTGCAGCGGTCGTGGGTTCTGGAGCGTTGGACTGAACTCAGGGGGGTGAGTACTATGTGGTCTTATTGTTTTAACACTGCATTTGCCAATAGAGGCCAGAAGTAAAGTATATAGTTGCCAAACCCCTTTTAGCCAAATTCTGTTTGCTGTCGTTATTGGTGCTTTTTTGTTTCGCCGTGCTGCACACTTTTTTTGCTAATATGACAGGAAGTAAAACTACAGAGATTTCATCTTCTGAACTGACGATTGTTTGTCATCTGTTTTAAGATTCCATTTCAGCAGTGACAGTCAATATGGCTGCTGTTCCTGTAGTCACAATGTCTACAAACTCGGAGGGAAAAACATTCCTACAGTATATCACGCTGGGCACTGCTAGGCCAGAATATACAGTGGCGGTAAAAAAACTTTACATGTTCAACAAAACCACAAAATCTTAACAATCAAGTGGATATTTAGTTACAATTATTATTCCGTCATGTCACCCTTATTTTTTTTTTATCACCATCTGCATCTGTTTAGGCATGGATGAAGTACGGGGAGTCCTTGATTACCCACAGTGTCTTCAGCGCCTCCTTTAGATCATTGATGTTAACGAGTCGTGTTTCTTGAACCCTGTTTTTTCATTACGTTTCCGCCATTTCCTATGGTGTTAGTTCAGCGGAATTACCTGGCCACTCTAAAATGTTAGTTATGCTAATTGAGAAACTTTCACGACCTTGGCTTTGTGGGCATGGGCTATATCATGTATAAAGTAATCACACTGATGAATGACACAAAGAGTAAGCAAATGTTCTTCCAAAACACTAATATAACTGCTTACTTTCATACTTACATTCTTGGGAAGGAAGTACAAACCTGCCCTGCCCATGGTTGCACTCAACGCCCCCACATGTCACACTGTCAGGGGATGTAACAGTCTTAAGCATATATTTCAGCTTTTACCGTGACTGGTACTCTGACAACGCACAGTCTTTGAGCCTCCCCTTACCAACCTGACACTGCTCTCATCACTCTTACACTTTTCAGATGTCCAATCTTGATATTTCTTACAAGAGGCTAGCCTTTATTTCTTTATTGCTGCTGTGAGAATTGTTTTCTTTGCAACATGGTGACTTGGTAGGCCCAGGTCCTTCTGCGGGTGGTAACAAATTGTTCTAGAGGAACGTAGGGTACTTGTTTTTTAGTTCACCTGCAGTTTTAGAAGGATTTGGCATCACTTAAAGGGAACCTGTCAGGTACAATATGTATCCAGAACCACAAGCAGTTCTGGGTGCATATTGCTAATCCTTTCCCAACTGTCCCTGTATACACTTGCATAGATACAGTGATCTTTAGAAAAAGTATTTCTAAAGATTCTTTGTAATATGCTAATAAGGCCAGCGACTAGTCGCAAGGGTGTTACTTCCTTTGGCTAGTCGACCCCCTTAGCATGTTAGCACGTCCCTGTGGGCGAGCTAAAATGCTAATGAATGTGCAGCACCAGTGGTTTTAGGCTCAGTGCGCATGATCAGAACGTTCCCGGACTTCCGGTCATGCACACTATGCCAGTTTGAAGCCGGGACGCGAACACCTGGCTTCATAGTACAAATGACTGGAAATCCAGGGATCATGCGCACCGTGCCGAAATCCAGCATAGGGCGCGGTGACTGCAGAGAGCGGTGAGGTCGACCATGCCTTGGATGCTGCGCATTCATTATCATGTTAGCACACCCTCAGGGGCGTGCTAAAATGCTAAAGGAACGAGCGCCCTTGCGACTAGTCCCTGGCCTCATTAGCATATCATAAAGAATCTTTAGAAATACCATTTCTAAAGATCTTTTTGTATGCTAGTGTATACAGGGACTGTTAGGTAGGAATTAGCAATATGCGCCCAGAACTGCTCATGGTTCTGGGTGCATATTGCACCTGACAGGTTCACTTTAATGCTTCTAAAGCTTATCAGTCCTTGGTGAAGTCTTCTTGGATCGCCAGGACCTGACTTTCTCTGCAGTACCATCTCAGGAGGCAATGACTCCACAGACCACTTCAGCTGATAAATTGCCTCTTTTTGATCATCTCCCCCATTGTGTGCACTTCTAAGAACTGAAAGTATGACCTGGATTTTATTGGGGGGGGGGGGGGTTGTTGCCTCACAAGTATAAAGATTTATTTTTATTTTTTCCCCCCGGCATTGTATGTAGAGCATAGAGGTAGGTAAAGATGTTCTCGAAGAAGTGACAGTATGTTCTGGGATAACTCATTTCACTCAGATTTGCAATAATCACTTCCGGCACAAAACAATGGTAAAAAAAAAAAAAAAAAGAATCTGTTAAACAAATTTAAAATGTCATCTGCTTTCACTTCTGATTTTCTGATCAGTGACTTTTTTTTTTATTTCAGTCAGAATCTATCTACTGTTGATTCTTCTGCGCTCATTGCAGAATGGTCTACAGTTAGGTCCAGAAATATTTGTACAGTGACACAATTTTCGCGAGTTGGGCTCTGCATGCCACCATATTGGATTTGAAATGAAACCTCTACAACAGAATTCAAGTGCAGATTGTAACGTTTAATTTGAAGGTTTGAACAAAAATATCTGATAGAAATTGTAGGAATTGTACACATTTCTTTACAAACACTCCACATTTTAGGAGGTCAAAAGTAATTGGACAAATAAACCAAACCCAAACAAAATATTTTTTTCAATATTTTGTTGCGAATCCTTTGGAGGCAATCACTGCCTTAAGTCTGGAACCCATGGACATCACCAATCGCTGGGTTTCCTCCTTCTTAATGCTCTGCCAGGCCTTTACAGCCGCAGCCTTCAGGTTTTGCTTGTTTGTGGGTCTTTCCGTCTTAAGTCTGGATTTGAGCAAGTGAAATGCATGCTCAATTGGGTTAAGATCTGGTGATTGACTTGGCCATTGCAGAATGTTCCACTTTTTTGCACTCATGAACTCCTGGGTAGCTTTGGCTGTATGCTTGGGGTCATTGTCCATCTGTACTATGAAGCGCCGTCCGATCAACTTTGCGGCATTTGGCTGAATCTGGGCTGAAAGTATATCCCGGTACACTTCAGAATTCATCCGGCTACTCTTGTCTGCTGTTATGTCATCAATAAACACAAGTGACCGAGTGCCATTGAAAGCCATGCATGCCCATGCCATCACGTTGCCTCCACCATGTTTTACAGAGGATGTGGTGTGCCTTGGATCATGTGCCGTTCCCTTCTTCTCCAAACTTTTTTCTTCCCATCATTCTGGTACAGGTTGATCTTTGTCTCATCTGTCCATAGAATACTTTTCCAGAACTGAGCTGGCTTCATGAGGTGTTTTTCAGCAAATTTAACTCTGGCCTGTCTATTTTTGGAATTGATGAATGGTTTGCATCTAGATGTGAACCCTTTGTATTTACTTTCATGGAGTCTTCTCTTTACTGTTGACTTAGAGACAGATACACCTACTTCACTGAGAGTGTTCTGGACGTCAGTTGATGTTGTGAACGGGTTCTTCTTCACCAAAGAAAGTATGCGGCGATCATCCACCACTGTTGTCATCCGTGGACGCCCAGGCCTTTTTGAGTTCCCAAGCTCACCAGTCAATTCCTTTTTTCTCAGAATGTACCCGACTGTTGATTTTGCTACTCCAAGCATGTCTGCTCTCTCTCTGATGGATTTTTTCTTTTTTTTCAGCCTCAGGATGTTCTGCTTCACCTCAATTGAGAGTTCCTTAGACCGCATGTTGTCTGGTCACAGCAACAGCTTCCAAATGCAAAACCACACACCTGTAATCAACCCCAGACCTTTTAACTACTTCATTGATTACAGGTTAACGAGGGAGACGCCTTCAGAGTTAATTGCAGCCCTTAGAGTCCCTTGTCCAATTACTTTTGGTCCCTTGAAAACGAGGAGGCTATGCATTACAGAGCTATGATTCCTAAACCCTTTCTCCGATTTGGATGTGAAAACTCTCATATTGTAGCTGGGAGTGTGCACTTTCAGCCCATATTATATATATAATTGTATTTCTGAACATGTTTTTGTAAACAGCTAAAATAACAAAACTTGTGTCACTGTCCAAATATTTCTGGACCTAACTGTACATGGAGATGTGGGGGAGAATGTCCTGCGTGTCTCCTGGGCATCTTAGAATAGGAGAGCACTTCTAGACAAGATCACCACCTGGCTTTCCAATGAAGCTGGGGGGCAGATTCCGGATAACGAGCCTTTCTCCAGGTTTTCACAATATAAACTAAAGCTACCACCTATAGCAAGTCTGTTACCGCAGTCAATCAACCTTCGTATAAGCCCCCAACCATAGTGCAAAATATTAGTCTCTTCCACAATATGCGACGTTGGTGGTCTTGGGTTCGCACCTATGTGGGTGACATGTCCTATACATCATCCACAGATCCAGTTGTAGAATATATTATGCTCAGATCTATTGATTAAAATGTTCTTTATTCGTGATACAACCCCCTTTAAAAAACAAAAAAACATTTTTTGGGATATTCAGGTGGTGTGAGGGTGAATAGCGCAGATAAGTGGTGCAATCAATTTATATTAGTAAAACCTGGTGAACTGTTCCCTTGAGTATTTGCATGTGGCATCTGTTGCATATAGGGATTGTTTATTTTCCCTTAGCATGTGCATGGAAAATTCTGCAACAGATCTGCCACATGTGAATGTGCCTGAGAAATTTTTCTTTTATGGTTGTTTAAAGGAGATTTACGGTGTTCCTTGTAACTTCCACAGTTCAGTTTTGGGTATGAAAGCCATATCCTTTCTGTTCACTCCTGTAACAAGTACAAACCGGTGCATGAATGAAAATTCCAGGCTTTCTGGGTCAGGCGCAGTGCTTTCCCTTTTACTGGGCTGTTTACGCCTGTTTCTTTGGTGTTCCACTGGTAATGAAGGCCACATGTGACACATGGCCGCCACACGGTGATCTCTTTACTGAAATGTCACAAAACCACAATTAAATTACGTTCCTAAGATTCTAGAATTAAAAGGGGAGGACGATGAATGGCAATGATTTCACTGTTATTGCCTATAAATTGGCTATCCGCAAACTTTTGGGTTAAAGTGAACTCAACAACTACAATTAGATGTGAAAAGATATTGCCCAGCAAAATGTATTTTCCAGATATAATGCTGTCAATTCTGAGGCTCTTACCAGTGGCTTAGTTGGTCGCTGGATAGAGTGAAATTCTTGTAAAAAAAAAACAAAAAAGCAACTTCTGTTTGTGTGAAACTGGCATTAAAAGGTTATTCCCTACCTGGTGCCACCATTATGCTAGTGATGGCTGCGGCGGATCAGTGCTCCGGCAATGCGCCCACTACAAGTCCATTTGCAGTCTTAGGCTAGGTTCACATTTCCGTTGTTTATGATCAGTCACAATCCGCCGCTCTGCTAAACAACGCAATCGGTTTGGCGGATTCTGTTGTTTCCCATGGACTTGTATGGGCGGCAGATTGTGACTGATGCCCTTGCGTTGCATCTGCCGCCCGACTGATCAGTTGTGGAACGACTGACCGTCGGGCGGCAGGAACGCAGCATGTAACTTTTTTGAGCAGCAGAATCCTTTTTATTTTGCTGCGCATGCTCTCTCGGCAGACGATCGATCAGCTGATCTCCCGGCGGCCGGCTTATGAGAGCGATCAGCTGATCGCTCACACTAGCCAGCCGCAGGGAGATCATGTGATCGCTCTCAAAAGCCGGCGGCCGGGAGATCAGCTGATGGCTCTCATTAGCTGGCCGCCGGGAGATCATGTGATCGCTCTCAAAAGCCGGCGGCCGGGAGATCAGCTGATGGCTCTCATTAGCTGGCCGCCGGGAGATCATGTGATCGCTCTAAAAAAAACGGCGGCCGGCTAATGTGAACAATCACTCGTTTTACAACGCAATCCGCTTTCTCTTGACAATGAATTCCAATTCTTGTCACCCGTTGTACAACGCATCAATCACAAGCATCAACAACGCATGTGACTGATTCAAAACAACGGAAATGTGAACCTAGCCTTACTTACAAAAAGATACCCAGTTAATTTTCTCAGCAATAGAATATTTATGGCTAGGAAACTATATGTGAACCTGGGCTATTTATACCCCACCAATGCATGTAATGAGCTTGGTGACCCTAGAGAGTTTCTTTTCAGTTCCCTCTATCTGCAAGGACTAGGCTAAGTTCACACTTCCATTGTTTTGCATCAGTCGCAATCAATTGTATGACTGATGCAACGGATGCGTTGCAGGTAGTGGCACAACTGATGTGACTGATGCTGCAAAAAAGCGATCCATTGTTTTACCGGTGGCCGGCTTTTGTGAATGATCAGCTGATCATCCGACTTTTGTGAACGATCATCGTTCACAAAAGCCGGCCGTAGGGCGATCACCTGTTCACAAAAGCTGGCCTATCAACTGGAACGGAATTTAGTCGATCACCGTAAAAAAACGATCCGCTGCACGCAAAAAACGTTACATTCAGCATTGTTCCCGCCTGATGGTTAGTCAGTAAACGACTGATCCGTCAGGCTGCGGATGCAACGCAGAGCCATCAGTCACAATCCGTCGCTAATAAAAGTCTATGCGGACAAAACGTATTCCTGCAAAATATTTTGCAGGATATAGTAATTCCTCAAGGCGACTGTGACTGATGCAAAACAGAAGTGTGAACTTGGCCTTAGAGGGTTATTCCTAAAAATTTGTTATCCTCTATCCAATAGGCTAAAGGATAATTTGCTGATATCAGGGGCACCATCCGCTGAGATCCCCATTGATCCTGAGAATGGGGTTCTGAATCCCCAAAGGTTTTACAGCCCCATACATAATGACCAAGCAATTTGCATGCTAGGCATCTGCTCAATTCATTGTCTATGGGACTGTCAAGCGGAGCACTTGGTCCATACTCAGTGAAGTGGAGGTAAAACATGCACATCTTTTATCTATTTAGGATGGAGCTGTAGTACATAATTCTTGGGTTCACTGGGTGTCTGGCCGCTGGGATCTATCCTGTGGAAAAGGGAATACTTTATTTCATTTATTTTTTTTAGAATAATTTCTTAAAGGGTTTATTCAGGACTTTTTCTATTTTTATTTTTTTGCTATTGGTCAAAAAAAGTTATCAACAGCAAATTGCTGCCTGTTCTGCCTTGTGGCAACCTCTCCTGACTCAGACATGGTTTCTCCAACCTCCAAGTCAACAGAGCAGCTCTTTCACTTCTGATCTGCTCTGTTGATGGGGCGTCACTGCCGAAGTGATGTTGAAGGACGCTTAGCCTAACACCGCAGGTAGCCTTTCGTCAATCAGCATGACATCGGCAGTGTCTCTGTTGACAGAGCGGAAGAGAAGCTGATGTGACGTCACGAGGAGAGCCACCATCAGGAGTGGTCCATGACCACTTGGAGCTGGGACAGAATATTGAAGGGTAGAACAAGGGTAAGCTCTCAGCCGTATAGCCAGAAAACTCCCCAAAGTCACAGATAACGCTTTTAAGTCTCTTATCTCTGTTTTGATAACACAAAGGTAAAATAGAGAAGTATCAAAATGAATGCAATGCGGATCTTCTGATCTTAAGTTTATAAAAATAAATTCACTGTGGGAAATCGGGCAAATAGCTCTAAACTATTTTCTTCCTGAGCACATAATGTGGCCATCTGTATCCCAGACTGTTTCATACTACTCATTTTATTTTCATTGAAAGGCTTCATCATCCTTCTAGAAGAATATCTGCAGTATAAATTATCTGTCTAGAACTTGTTTTAGTTCTTATTTTTAACCATGAATTAATAGGCTGAGGACAACTTTTCTGTCTCCTCAACTTTGCCAGAGGGTTATTCCCAAAAAATCAAGTCTTTCCCTTCCCTGTGATAGGATGGAATATGTAGGTTTATTACCCAGATATGAAGTAATCCCCTATAACCGACCTGTCATGCATTTTCAAAATCTTCAACGCGTCCGTTTTTCTTGTGGTAAATTTGTGTTTTATGCATTAGATATCCAGTAAAAAGGTCTCATCTAATCCATAATTCACTTTAAACTAGTTAACAGAAGGTATTAAACAAGCAATTTTATTTAAAACCTAACATAGTGAAAAAAATGGCAATAACCGCTGCAAAAAACTAACAAAAAAACACAAGTGCAATGTAAATGCCTCGCAGGATAGTAATGCACATAAGCCTGAAGACACAACCGGAGGGAATACTTTAAGCCCTCACCCCATTGGTAAGGACCATAAAAATTAGTAGGGATAAATTAAAAGCAAAAACTGTCCACATTTGACCTGGGAATAGGTCCTCTCTTAGGTCAGGATTCTGACTTATGCCATTTAAAAACTTTACCTGCTTCTTTAACCATTCTTTTGTAGAATAACTTGTGTGCTTTGGGTTGTTATCTTAGAGGGATTGTCCAGGTTTGGCACAAAAATCTTTTGAATTCTCCCATCTTGCAGAGCACACGCTGTTAGAATTCTCCGGTGCTGGCAGTGACTGCAGACTTGTGAATGCTCCCATCTTGCAGAGCACTCGCTGTTAGGATTCTCCGGTGCTGGCAGTGACTGCAGACTTGTGAATGCTCCCATCTTGCAGAGCACTCGCTGTTAGGATTCTCCGGTGCTGGCAGTGACTGCAGACTTGTGAATGCTCCCATCTTGCAGAGCACACGCTGTTAGGATTCTCCGGTGCTGGCAGTGACTGCAGACTTGTGAATGCTCCCATCTTGCAGAGCACACGCTGTTAGAATTCTCCGGTGCTGGCAGTGACTGCAGACTTGTGAATGCTCCCATCTTGCAGAGCACACGCTGTTAGGATTCTCCGGAGCTGGCAGTGACTGCAGACTTGTGAATTCTCCCATCTTGCAGAGCACACGCTGTTAGGATTCTCCGGAGCTGGCAGTGACTGCAGACTTGTGAATGCTCCCATCTTGCAGAGCACACGCTGTTAGGATTCTCCGGAGCTGGCAGTGACTGCAGACTTGTGAATTCTCCCATCTTGCAGAGCACACGCTGTTAGGATTCTCCGGAGCTGGCAGTGACTGCAGACTTGTGAATGCTCCCATCTTGCAGAGCACACGCTGTTAGGATTCTCCGGAGCTGGTAGTGACTGCAGACTTGTGAATGCTCCCATCTTGCAGAGCACACGCTGTTAGGATTCTCCGGAGCTGGCAGTGACTGCAGACTTGTGAATTCTCCCATCTTGCAGAGCACACGCGGTTAGGATTCTCCGGAGCTGGTAGTGACTGCAGACTTGTGAATGCTCCCATCTTGCAGAGCACACGCTGTTAGAATTCTCCGGAGCTGGCAGTGACTGCAGACTTGTGAATTCTCCCATCTTGCAGAGCACACGCTGTTAGGATTCTCCGGAGCTGGTAGTGACTGCAGACTTGTGAATGCTCCCATCTTGCAGAGCACACGCTGTTAGGATTCTCCGGAGCTGGCAGTGACTGCAGACTTGTGAATTCTCCCATCTTGCAGAGCACACGCTGTTAGGATTCTCCGGAGCTGGCAGTGACTGCAGACTTGTGAATGCTCCCATCTTGCAGAGCACACGCTGTTAGGATTCTCCGGAGCTGGCAGTGACTGCAGACTTGTGAATTCTCCCATCTTGCAGAGCACACGCTGTTAGGATTCTCCGGAGCTGGCAGTGACTGCAGACTTGTGAATGCTCCCATCTTGCAGAGCACACGCTGTTAGGATTCTCCGGAGCTGGCAGTGACTGCAGACTTGTGAATTCTCCCATCTTGCAGAGCACACGCTGTTAGGATTCTCCGGAGCTGGCAGTGACTGCAGACTTGTGAATTCTCCCATCTTGCAGAGCACACGCTGTTAGGATTCTCCGGAGCTGGCAGTGACTGCAGACTTGTGAATGCTCCCATCTTGCAGAGCACACGCTGTTAGGATTCTCCGGAGCTGGTAGTGACTGCGGACTTGTGAATGCTCCCATCTTGCAGAGCACACGCTGTTAGGATTCTCCGGAGCTGGCAGTGACTGCAGACTTGTGAATTCTCCCATCTTGCAGAGCACACGCTGTTAGGATTCTCCGGAGCTGGCAGTGACTGCAGACTTGTGAATGCTCCCATCTTGCAGAGCACACGCTGTTAGGATTCTCCGGAGCTGGTAGTGACTGCGGACTTGTGAATGCTCCCATCTTGCAGAGCACACGCTGTTAGGATTCTCCGGAGCTGGCAGTGACTGCGGACTTGTGAATTCTCCCATCTTGCAGAGCACACGCTGTTAGGATTCTCCGGAGCTGGCAGTGACTGCAGACTTGTGAATGCTCCCATCTTGCAGAGCACACGCTGTTAGGATTCTCCGGAGCTGGCAGTGACTGCAGACTTGTGAATGCTCCCATCTTGCAGAGCACACGCTGTTAGGATTCTCCGGAGCTGGCAGTGACTGCAGACTTGTGAATTCTCCCATCTTGCAGAGCACACGCTGTTAGGATTCTCCGGAGCTGGTAGTGACTGCGGACTTGTGAATGCTCCCATCTTGCAGAGCACACGCTGTTAGGATTCTCCGGAGCTGGCAGTGACTGCTGACTTTGTTACAAAACATGGACAAACCCTTTAAGGATCCATATGCACTTGAGATTCCTCTTCTTGACAGATGTTTTGATGTTTCTTTACAATTTAATGGAATATTTCAGTTTATTGTTCCTTCGATGTTAATAAAGCATCCCGGCCCAAACAGGCCCAAGTTATGACACTACTAATTTCACCTTCTAATTAGCTGCTAATTATAAAGGGTGACTAACTTTTCCCACTCCGTGAGATCGGGTAATTTTTCTCAAATAAAAAAGGACGTTCTAATATTTTGACTTGTTTGGTTTAAATCACTATCTACTTATAAGACTTGTGTGAAAATCTGATGTCGTTTTTGTTCACATTTGTGCAAAAATCTGAGTAGTTCTAAAGGGTTCACAAACTTTCAAGCACTACTGTATATACAGTTAATGAGCTTTGTGAATCCTCATAGCTGAAGACTCCTACTGTTCATACAGTTCTCAAGCTGAGGAAGTTCTGGTATTAGTCATAGTTCTGTATTATTGTGCCAGCAGCAGTTTAACTTCTGCCTTTGATATTTCCTTAGAACTTTCTATTAAAGGAGTTGCCCACTTCATTAGAACATATGAAAAACACACCGGGCTGCAATAGTGCGGCTCTAATTCACGCACCCAAATAAAGTCCTGTTTGGCACTCGTGTGAATGTAGCCTTACACTTAAAGGGGTACTCCGGAGATGAAATATAATATATACTGTCCCTGCCCTCACACACTGTGAAATTAATTTGGCCACTGAAGTTCTAGTATCTGTAGATAATAAATAATAATAATTTATTCATTTATATAGCGCTATTAATTCCATAGCACTTTACATACATTGGCAACACTGTCCCCATTGGGGCTCACAATCTAAGGTCCCTAACTGTATGCTTTTGGAGTGTGGGAGGAAACCGGAGTACCCGGAGGAAACCCACGCAAACACGGGGAGAACATACAGACTCCTTCACTTGAAAAACAATAAAATAGTATCTGCTTCTCACTCCTCCCGTGTGGGACGTGAAGGCCACGTCTCACTAAGCGACATCGCTGCTGAGTCACGGTTTTTGTGACGCAACAGCGATGTTGCTAGCGATGTTGCTGTGTGTGACATCCAGCAACGACCTGGCCCCTGTTGTGAGGTCGCCGGTCGTTGCTGAATGTCCTGGACCATTTTTTGGTCGTTGCTCTCCCGCTGTGAAGCACACATCGCTGTTTGACTGCAAGAGAGCAACGATCTGAATGTGTAGGGAGCAGGAGCCGGCTTCTGCGGACGCTGGTAACCAAGGTATACATCGGGTAACCAAGCAAAGCGCTTTGGTTGGTTACCCGATATTTACCTTGGTTACCAGCGACCGCTGCTTCTAGAAGCCGGCTCCCTGCACACGTAGCCAAGGTACACATCAGGTAACTATAAGCAAAGCGCTTTGCTTAGTAACCCAAAGTGTACTATGGTTACCAAGCGTCGTTACACAGGTCGCTGGTGGCTGATCTCTGATTGCTGTGGAGATCTGCCTGATTGACAGCTCACCAGCGACCATGTAGCGACGCTCCAGCGATCCCTGCCAGGTCAGATCGCTGGTGGGTTCGCTGGAGCATCGCAAAGTGTGACTGTACCTTTACAGCAGCTGCAGGCTCCAGGCTGTTCCGACCTGTCACGCCCCTGCACCCTGTTCTAAGGCAGAACAGTAGCAGATATCAGGAGGCTGGCAGAAGGAAGAGCATGGAGCCGGCGGCAACTCCCCCCTTAACCCCCCCCCCTCCCCTGTTTTTTGGTGTAGTATGGAGCGTTGGGCTACATGCGCACGCTGCAGTTTTGTTGTCGCAAAAAGTTGCATCTGTGAGACGTGAAAATGCACCTTGCCCTAGAGAGCCTGGAAATGTTTAAAAAAAAAAAATGTTTGTGTGTTGTTAGTGCGTTTTGAATGTGTTTTTTGGCTGCTTCTTCTTTCTTCATTTCTTCCTTCTTCTTTCTTCTTTCTTCCTTCCTTCTTTCTTCCTTCTTCCTTCTTCCTTCCTTCCTTCCTTCCTTCCTTCCTTCCTTCCTTCCTTCCTTCCTTCCTTCCTTTCTTCCTTTCTTCCTTTCTTCCTTTCTTCCTTTCTTCCTTTCTTCCTTCCTTTCTTCCTTTCTTCCTTTCTTCCTTTCTTCCTTTCTTCCTTTCTTCCTTTCTTCCTTTCTTCCTTTCTTCCTTTCTTCCTTTCTTCCTTTCTTCCTTTCTTCCTTTCTTCCTTTCTTCCTTTCTTCCTTTCTTCCTTTCTTCCTTTCTTCCTTTCTTCCTTCTTCCAAAATAGGCGGACCGGACTGTGAAGTACGACCCCCACATGTTCAAAGGCACCAGTTGCCGGGCCAGAATTCTCAAGGAATTCTGGGTAATGATCCTGATGGGGCACTCGGGAAATTTAAAAATAAAGTAAAAAATATAGAGTGTGCTATACTTAATCACCGGCGTGGTTGTACACTGCTCCCTCGGTCACTCATTCGTCTTCTGTGGCTGCTCATTGGGTTCATGCATATTCACTGCTTTCCCCGCCCACCGACGTCTGTGATTGGTTGCAGTCAGACAGCGGCCCCAGCCTGTGTGAAAGCCTGTCTTAAACTTCCAACCACAGACCCGGTCTGTGGGTCTATAACATACAGTAAAAATAAATAAAATAGCATACGGTTACAGCCCCCAGCCCTGCGCTTATCTTGGTTGGCTGTGTATCAAAATAGGGGGAACCGCATGTGGCTTTTTTAAATAAATAAAAATACTATCGTGCGATCCGTTCCCCCCCACAACCCCCCCCAATTTTGATAACCAAAGCCAAGATAAAGCCCCAACCCCAACAACACTTTACCTAGCTCTTCCCAATTGCCCTGATGCGGTTGCAGTTGGGGTAATTAAGGGGTTAATAGCAGCCCACAGCACATATATGTTGGCATCCATGGTTCCCTCAATGAACCATAGCAGCACTCATGACACCCCCACCACCATGCTTGACTGTAAGCAAGACACAGCGGCGGGCTAACATGCTGCTCAATGCCCATCGGCTTCATCGGCAGTGACGTGCGTACCTGTGACTGTTGCACCGTCGGGGTCAGTGTGCATTATCAGAAGTTCCCGGACTTTCGATAATGTGTAGTTTACCAGTTTGAAGCCGGCATGCATACACTCTGCTTCATAGTGCACATGACCGAAGGTCTGGGGACTTCTGATCATATGCACTGAGACGAAAACCAGCGTCTGATGCGATGGCAGCAGAGAAAGGAGCGACCATGCCTCTGACGCTGTGCATTCATTAGCATGTTGTCACGCCCACAGGGGCGTGCTCACATGCTAAGGGGGCCGACTAGCCAAGGGAAGTAACGCCCTTGCGACTAGTCGCTGGCCTCATTAGCATATAAAGGATCTTTAGAAATACATTTTCTAAAGATCTTTATCTATGCTTTTAGATGCTGGGACAGTTAGGCAGGGATTAGCAATATGCACCCAGAACTGCTCGTGATCCTGAGTGCATATTACACCTGACAGGTTCCCTTTATAGCTAAACTGTATTTAAAATAATATATTTAATGTGTATGTGGATAAGTTTCCTTGATGACAAAAGTTGGGCAATGGTGCGGTTACTGCTGGATCTGTTCCTGTGAAACTAGTAAGGTAGTGGATGGCATGCATCAGTGATAAGTCACTCTTTTCCACAGTTCTCTAGTGGGGGTTCACATGAGGCTTCTTCAGTACATGTTCCCTCCTCCATTGTTGGACAATGGCCACCTTCAAACACAAGATATAATACTTCACATTTTTCTTATCACAAAACAAATACTGAACTTCTGCTATGTGGGCCTTATTGTTAGTACTGAAAATAAGAGTCAGATAAAGGAATGTAAAAATTGGAAAGCACGCCAAGAATTTGTCATATAAATTAGGTTAGTCTCTAATGGGTGTTTTTAAATGTGAATTTCTATGGTAAGGTTTAGAGTTGATGCACATTTATTCTCATGTTCCACTGAGTCAGGCATGACGGTGGTCTGTGGTCGCAGCACAGGAGGGGCGAGTATGGCTTCTTACCTGCTTGCATATCTCCTAGACCCAGTACAAGACAGAGGGCTTCCTGCTTTCCTGCCTCTGTAGCACATAAGCAGCAGTATGGAGGATAATATACTGGAGTACTGAGCAGTGTAGCTGTGACTCTACCACTGAAGTGACTGGAAAGCAGCAGTGCTTTGAGTGTCTTTGTACCTTTTTTAAACTTCTCCCTCCGCTCTCTATAAATTTCAGTAGACGGCTGCAATTTGATTGGCCGAGTCAGCCTGTATTCTGTCTTTTTGAGCATGGCAGATTTTGAAGTTTTTCAACATTTTAAAGAGGTTCTCTGCGTTTTATAATGATGGGCTATTCCTGAGGATAGGTCATCAGTTTCTTGATCGGTAGAGATGTGACACCCGGCATCTCCACTGATCAGTTCTTGGAGGTGACTAGATATGCTCAACTGCATAGTGGCCACATTCAGCTGCTGCCGGCACCAGTGAATGCTGATCGGCGAGGCTGCTGGCTGTACCCCCACCAAATAGATATTGATGAGTTGGTTGAAAAATTCTTTTGATCAAATTACAATATGCCTAAAGGCCCTGTCACACACAGACATAAATCTGCGGCAGATCTGTGGTTGCCGATGTTGTGTACAAATGGAACAATATGTCCATGATTTCACTGCAACCACAGTTCTGCCAAAGATTTATCTCTGTGTGTGACGGGGCATTAAGGCTATTTGCGCACTAGAAAGTACCTTTTTCTGAAGAAAAAAACGGACCCTCTGAAAGAATTCCGCACCCGCACTAAAAGCGCACCCACGTTTTTGCCGCGGATTTACCGCAAGTTGGTCCCCGCGGTTCTTACCATTATCTATGGCAAAAAACGCAGGTACCTGCGGAAAAATGACATGCACATTAATTCCGTAGCGGAAAATCTGCGGGTATAAAGACGCGCAGTGTGCGCACAGCATCTTTTAAAACCCATAGGATTTGCTGGGGAATGACTGCAGCAATGATACACATTTTCTGCAGCAAATCCGCGGTAAATCCGCAGCGTGTGCACAGGGCTTTAAAGGCAAATCCCCTTTAAGCTGCTGAAAGGGCTTTATTGCCTCTTAGCTTTTCTACCCAGTAAAGAGTTCATTATACACGGGAGCCAGTTCCAAATAACCGCCATTCTTGGAGTGGACTTAAGTTTTTCTTTTTTTCTATTTGCATATATTCTACCATTTTCTAAACTGCTTTATATTATTTCTTACTGAACAAGGTTACATTTTTATACGCAGGTATAGTTAATAGGTAACCTGGGACACGTAGAAAAAATGTGGCCTGAGCTGCAGCTGGCTATCTGGAGAAAGTATTGCTGAAGTGCTTTCGTAAACCGTTTGCTTTTTGGGAATAGACTTTCTTGCACTGCAAATCTTCACTTGTTATATTTGGAAGACAGTTGTGGCCTTTGCTTGAACTTTACTTCCTTTTAAGATTTGGAGCACGATCTGTACTTAAAATAGCAATGTTTTTCATATCTGCACATTTTTAATGTCTAAAGTCATGTAGACGGTGGAGGGCTGAGTACACGTGTTTACATCCATTTACTGTAAGAAAACTGTCAGACATATCACAATATTGTAACAGATCAGAACACAAACGTCTAGATCATGGGTTCCCAATTCCAGTCCTCAAGGGCCGCCAACAGTGCATGTTTTCAGGATTTCCTTAGCATTGCATGGGTGTTGGAATCATCAACTGTGCAGGTGATTAAATTAACACCCATGCAATGCTAAGGAAATCCTGAAAACATGCACTGTTGGCGGCCCTCGAGGACTGGAGTTGGGGAACCCTGGTCTAGATTTTAGTTTTTATTTAATTGGCTGGGCGCCTCCTTGAGTAACTATATATATTTTTGTTTTGAGGAATACTTTTAACATTGAGCTGTAAAAACCTCAAGTTCATCTGAATGATATAGTATTCTGGAGGTATAGTCTGGGAGATATATTATTTAAGAATTCCTCCTAAGTATAGAATCTGATGATAAACGGTGTATTTTTATTTTGGGGGGGGTATTCTATGAATTTTTATTTATTTATTTTAATTTTGTATTAAATCTATGAGCATTTTATTCTTTTCACGCCATTTTCTCCAAGGTCCGGCAAAATGGACGGAGCTGTGGATTGGGTTTAATGCCACAAATCATCTAATTCATGATGAGTTGCGCTGTTCTGCACAGCTCAACTCACTCCAATACCTGTCCGGAGTGACATTTCTGGCAAAGTGCACAGAGGCGCGCGCCAAATTCCTGATGGAGCATCTGATTTCAGTGCGCCCCCTCATGTGTGAACCCAGGCCGGCGCCGCTGCTGGGAGCATTAAAGGGTGGGTTCACTACTCTGCAATAGTGGCCACATCTCTGTAAAACTGATAGGGGAGGCGTTTTCTAAATGCCTTGTTCAGCCAATTCTGCCTCTAAACAGCGCTATTGCGTTCCGCTCATCCCCATGTAGTGACACCCCCCCC
This sequence comes from Anomaloglossus baeobatrachus, assembly GCF_048569485.1. Taxonomy (NCBI): domain Eukaryota; kingdom Metazoa; phylum Chordata; class Amphibia; order Anura; family Aromobatidae; genus Anomaloglossus; species Anomaloglossus baeobatrachus. The sequence goes on from NC_134358.1 coordinate 467,058,495, forward strand.
CCTCCCGCCGGGCTCCGTGACCTCTGAGATGCGGTGATGTTATGTTAACTTCCAGGTGACCCGACATTGCCGAGGCGGGCCCCAGTCTTCCTGAGTGACTGGGCTGTGGGTGGCATTTTACTGCTCGTGACAGCACAGCACACGTTGCACACTTTCTCCTTCGTTGCAGAGCGCCGCAAGCAGGAGCAATGCTGGGCTGTGATGAGTGGTGAAACTCAGCTCACAGCCCAGTCACTCAGGAAGACTGGGGCCAAGGTTGGTGATGTCCGGTCAACTGGAAGTCAACAAGACATCACCGGATCTCAGAAATCACGGCGCTCGGGATGGTCACTATATGAGGATGAGCGGACCGCAATGACACCGCTCAGGCAGAATTGGCTGATCAAGGTATTTAGAAAAAGCCTTCCCTATCAGTTTTACAGATATGTGGCCACTATTGCAGAGTAGTGAATCACCTAAAGTTCTTTTCCTCCCGGCAGCGGGGTTTAATGATCAGGTGTCTGGCAGATTGTGAATGCTTTTACCTGCATATTCACCTCATATCTGCAAGTTAATAGCATTTTTCACGTGAGAAGTTCCCTTTAAATGGTGTTTAAATGTAGATTACTAGTATGTCTGCAGGTATATACTGCTTTTTAGATTGTTTTAGCTGACCAGTACCCTTTGATATGGGCAGCCCCTGGCAAACAACTAATTTTGCTGGGTGAACATTGAATCTCCTCTATAGAGTAGTAAATCTTTCTTGCCATCAGTCAGTGTTTCATGATTTATAACTTAGGCTGCTTTCACACAAGTTTTTTGCAATCGGGCACAATCCAGCACTTTGCAGAAAAAAACGCATCTGTTTTTTTTTGCCGCCGGATGCGTTTTTTCCTCATAGACTTTCATTAGCGCCAGATTGTGCCGCATGGCCTTGCGTTAGCCGATGCGGTGGCCACATGGAACGTTGCTTGCAGTGTTTTTTGCCTGCGGAGAAAAAGTGCATTGCATTCGGCGCGATTTACAATGCAAGCCTATGGACGCCGGATGCGGCGTCCTGCAGCAAAAATCGCATCCGGCGGCCGGATGCGGTTTTTTGAACTGCGCATGCTCAGTATCATACCGGATCCGTCAAAAAATGGACGGGCCGCATGGAAAAACGTATGCAACGGATCAATTTTTTTTTCACCGCATAGGTTTTTGAGCCGGATTGTGCCTGATGCAAAAAAACCTGATGTGTGAAAGCAGCCTAAGCCAAATGTTTTGTAATTTCCTGATCCAGTCTATTGTCTTTTTTTTTTTTACATGCAAAATTTGTAGCCCAAAGGTAAATGAATAAATGACATTTAGAGTAAAACCAGTCAGCTTGTCAAGCCCTTATCCTTCACCCAGAAGGATACAATAATTGTCGTGGAGTTGTTCTTTGTAACCTGTTGGCCTTGTTATTTAGGCTGTATGGATCCTGATGAACACCTTAATTTCCAGTTTATTTAGGCAGGGTTCACACCCTAATCAACACTAAGTAGTGGATGAAAGTTGATCACGTGGCATCATTTGTCATCCAGTTTTGGCTTTGGTCTTCTCAGTAGTCAGATGTAACCTCCTCCGGCTTCACACACTTAGCATCGCACCGGGTGGACGTTCCCAGCTGCAGAGTACACGACGGTTAGAGAGCTAAATCCGGTCATCAGGACAATTCTCCGGTCTCCATGGCGACCTGATGACCGGGGTTTTGCTCAGCCCTAAAGTGTCAAAGCAATCTAAAGAGAAAAGCGAGTGCCATACTAGGCTTATTTGTTATTTTTATCAGTGTAGAAGGAAAAACAGTAGCCTTGTCGACCTGCTGAAATGTGTGGAGATCCACCTTTGTATGCTCTGGACAATGACATCTGTTGTTGATTTACAGCCCACAATCCTCAACATTGAAATGACATAATCAAGAAGAAAAAGTCATGACATTATGAAAAATCTGGATAAACATGTTAGTGTTATGCAATTGTAAAAAAAATGGAATAGCACTTTAATTAATCTCTATTTAGTATTGAGTATGAATGCCCCAAACTTAAACCCCTTGGCTGCTATCAATGACTTTATTAAAGGGAACCTGTCAGCAGAAACTTCGCCCAAAACCTAAAAGATTCCCCCTCTGCAGCTCCTGGGCTGCATTCTATCAAGGTTCCTGTTGTTATTGTGCCCCATGTGAGACCAAAATAAAGACTTTATAAAGTCTTACCTTTTTGTGTGGTTATCTTTTTTATAGTCACGGGGGCGGGCTTTCTGGCGTCTGTTATTCTCCCTCCTGGTCCTTTATGCTGTCCCCCATCGCTTCTTTCCATACCTGATGACGCCGCCCAGTGCTCCAGGGGTCCCCGTGCATGCCCAGTGCCAGTCTCACGGGACTGAGCACAGTGTGACCGCTGGTGACGTGTTGCGCAGTCAAGAGATTATAGGCGGCGCTGAGATTGTCATCAGCAAGTACCCGCCCATAATCTCGTGCCCGCACTTTCCCCTCTGCCTCCACCGTTCTGCGCAAGCGCTGGCTACGTCACCTCTTACCCATCTTTCCCTGGAGCAGGAAATAGATTGGAGGAGCAGAGCAGCACACCACACCACCGATCAAGAGGAGACCTGAGAGAAGCTTACCGACGGCAACAGTGAACATAACACTGTGCATTGTGCACTGTGCACCTAGAGAGTTAAATCATCAAGCTCCACTGCTGGCAGCTCCCTTTGCAATTACCAACAAATAATATCCCAGATGTGTTCAATGAGAGAAAAGCCTGAAGACGTTGCAAGCTATGGTAGCACATTTATTCCATACAGGCTACTCACAATATCACTAGCCACATGCGGCAAGGCGTTGTCATGTTGGAAAATTTAGTCCTGTGAGCCTTTGAAGGATTGGCAGAGGCGCTGGTTCCACAAGAAAATCAATGTAACGCCTTGCTGTTAGTACCTGGAATGAAGTCTAGAGGGGTATGCATACCATACATTATGCCAACCCGCAACATAATCCTGGGAGCAGGATCTGTTTGACATTCCCTTTTGAAGGTCTCATGGCATTGCCCACATGGTCTTGTCAGTTTTGAAGAATGGCCTGTAGTAATCCATTCTGCACTACAAATGCTAAGTCATCCACCAGTGTCACCATCAGAATAGGTTTGCATAATATTGGGCTTCAAGCTGGACACTCATGCGAACTCTATCATGGTGCTGTGCCAGGCGACAATGGAGGTCTGTCTATTTCAACGATGGGTTTTGTTTCTATCTTGGACACAATGAAAGCCAAAGATTGGAGAGGAGACACTAGACCACATCCTGCAGAGAGCTTTTTCAAAGGAACGTATAAGTGTCTCTAAAGCCATTTTTTTCAACACCACACCAGGCTGCATGTTATTTTGGCAACTGTGAACGGCATAACTGGCCTAAACGTGCTACACTGGTCTACAGCGTCTCCACACTTGTCTCCTATTGAGCGTATCTAGGACATAATTGGTCAGCCATAGCAAAGGGAGCTGCCAGTAGCAGATTTTGATTTGCCTATGTGAATTTATCATTGTAGAAAATTTCTCAGCCAACCAATCATAACCTCATCGACAGCATGCCAAGATGTGTACGCATGGCATTTCTGCACGTGGCGCTCGTACTCAATACTGAATAAATTGAGATGTTGAAAATTTTGTTTCCATATCTTTTTATTATTTGCATATTTTTAACATGTCTGTCCGTCGTGTGATTTTCATAATTACATGAGTTACCCTTGTTGGTGTCTCAATTTAATTCTTAAGGTAGACCACACCGTAGCCTGGAAATTTATTCTGTGATTGCACATTGGGCCAAAGATGAGCATTAAAACAACCAGGGTATACAGATGAGTTAATAGGAACCGGTCACCATCACAATGGAGGATACTATGTGGAATGAGGGAACGAGGACGGCGATCGCAAGCAGAGAGCAGGCACCAGACAAAGACCAGTGATGCCCATCGGATCAGACCACCCACAGGTGGTTATAATAAATGGATCTTTTATTATGTTATGTATATTGGACTGGTGACTTAAATACAGTATTGTAGAATACTGTATTTAAGGGCTTACTGCAGCTTATATGGGACAAACCTGGGATAGGTTCGCCTTTTAAATTGAGCCTTAAGTTGGCAGGAAAAATTACCGTAGTTGTAAATGGGTTATGTACTAATATGAAGTTAGAGTTCCAAGGATGAATTGTTACTCTTGACATTGTAAATTACATTGTGTCTAATATTGCTGCTGACAAAGCATTCCTTATAAACAATGGCCTGCAGTTCACTAATATTCTTGGGTTATTCAGAAAGTGGTTCCAAATGTTAAGATGAGATAATTTGTCTTGCAGAAACAGATAAAATGATGCAAGAAAGATGTTAAAGGCATTAAATGTACCTAGAGAGAGTCAGAAGCAGAGTTCACAATATCAAAGTTAAAGGCACACTGGTTACACTACCTGGACCTCTCAGAATTGGGCAGCCATCACCAGCTGACCAGCCCACTGAGGAGGCAGGTGGTCAAAGACCCTCGAGTGACTGCATAAGACCTGCAATACAATTTGGTGGCAGTAGGCCCTGAAGATTCAGCTTGCACAGTAAAGTGAATCCTAAATGCTTAAAGAGCTAGTCCACTACTTGAACGTTAATGTCCTATCCTTAGGATAGGTCAGCAATGTCTGATCGTCCGAAGTCTGACACCTGACACCCCCTCCAATAAGCTATTCTCTGTAGCAGCAGAAGGTGTCCAGAAATGCTCCATCTAAAGATGGTGGCCACGGCTGGGTGCTGCACATCCCGCCTATTATTCAATCAATAGGTCATTCTTGTTTAAAGGGAACCAATCACCAGAATTTTCCTATATAACTTAGTGCCAGTATAGCACTGGCTTATCAGGCTGATTCTATATATACCTGAAGTGGTCAGCTCGGATGTTTAGGTTTTGAAATCCAAGAAAGTAAACATCCGAGCTGACCACTATAGGTATGTAGAGAATCAGCCTGATAGTGCCAGTATAGCACTGGCTTTAGCTTATATACGAAAATCCTGGTGATTGGTTCCCTTGAAGTAGTGGACAACCTCTTCAAGATCTCTATGGCCATTCTTCAAGATGTACACCTCTTCTGATCCAAAAGCACAGAATATGGACTCAATATGCTCAAAACATAAGTAAGCCACAGACTTTTGGACGTTCTTTTCTGTGGAGCAATAAAACAAGCAAAATTGGGAGTTTTCACGTTTATTGATCAACATTATGTCTGGAGGAAGAAGATCGAAGCACACACTGAAAAGATCACCCTGCCTACAGTGCAGCGGACATCTGTGGCTGCTTTGCTTTCTCCGGCACTACAAACATGCAGTGTGTGGAGGTAAAGGTGGATTTAATCATATATCAGGTATTCCTAGGAGAAATCCTCCTGCCTTCTGTAAGGAAGCTGAAACTTAAGCACCATTGGACCTTCCAAAAAAGTACAATGATCCCAAGTGTATCTAAAAGTCTACAAGGTTTCAAAACAAGTCCTGGAAGATTCTGGAGTGGCAATCAGTCACCTGACTCGAAGCCCCTAGAACATTTTTGTGGGGTTTGTTGAAAGTGTCTCCTGCCCTTGAACCCTAGAATATTAGTGAACTAAAGGCCATTGTCCATGTGTAATGGACTAAAATTCCATTTCATTGGTTTATTGCAAACTGCAGAAAATGTTACATTTTGCTAATGAACCTAAGTTGTAATGAGGTGGGGGGGGGCATAATTTTGATTGCAGCTGGAAATCCAAAAGTTGAGCTTTTGGATCTTGACTACATTTTAACGGTGACCACTTTCTACTGCAAGCATTGTCTTGTAAAATATTTTTAGTCTGTTGTCTCAATTCTGTTGTGTTTTTTTTTTTTTTTTTTGTTTTTTCCCATGAGAACATTAATGTAAAAATCATACGTTTAGTAGGTATTTCACTATTAGTATGCCAGACTCACTACGGTATCCTCTGCCAGTTAGTACAATGTAATACAGTAGTGGTGATTTACAGTTAGTAGTCCGCCTTTCTGACGTTGTCTGCCAAGACCAACAATTTCGGCATGTGCTATTGTTTAAATTCTTTTAGCAACTATCATGGCAGTCATTCAAATCTCCCTTGTTCAGGACAATAGGAAGTATCCATGTCAGACCAATAATAATGAAAAAAATCTGGGTGGATGGTTTCTGTCTTGAATTTATTCACAAGACTGTTGGTTAACTAGTTCTTAAAGGGATTTTCCCATTTTATGTCCATAGCTTATCTAATGTAAAATGCTACTTTCTAATCGAAGATACTTTTGAGTAAGTTTATTATACCGAGAAATAATGGGCATAGATTGCTGACATTTTATCAGTACCTTTTTCAAGCTGATCTTTGTACTAGTCTTAAAGGGAACCTGTCACCTAGAATATGCGTTCTGACCTATCAGCAGACGCATGTGTGCCCTAATTACACCTCCCTACCCATCCTTGTGTTGTAAAATTGTATAATATGAAAGTGATAAACGTTTTATTACCTTCATATTTCCTATATAAATTAGAGAGCTTCTGGTCACAGGGGCGGCAACTTGCCCTATGGACGTCTGCATACTTTCCATGGTATCACGCTCCTGTGGGCATGATACCATGGAGTCACATGAGCGACGTCCCAGTGGCTCATTCTATCCTGCGCGCATTGTGACAGGCTTCTTTTCCAGGTGTTCACTCGCTGGCTTCAGACGCACAGTGCGCGTCTGAAACTGACGAGGATAACCCGGAAGAGAAGCCTGCCGCAATGGTAAGTATAAACGCGCGCAGAATAGAATGAGCGACGGGGACGTCGCTCATGTGACTCCATGGTATCACGCCCACAGGAGCGTGATACCATGGAAAGTATGCAGACATTCATAGAGCAAGGCGCCGCCCATGTGGCCAGCGGCTCTCTAATTTACATAGGAAATATGAAGGTAAATAAAACGTTTTTTATTACTTTCATATTATACAATTTTACAACACAAGGATGGGTAGGGAGGTGTAATTAGGGCACACATGCGTCTGCTGATAGGTCAGAACGCATATTCTATCAGCAGACGCATGTGTGCCCTAATTACACCTCCCTACCCATCCTTGTGTTGTAAAATTGTATAATATGAAAGTAATAAAAAACGTTTTATTTACCTTCATATTTCCTATGTAAATTAGAGAGCCGCTGGCCACATGGGCGGCGCCTTGCTCTATGAATGTCTGCATACTTTCCATGGTATCACGCTCCTGTGGGCGTGATACCATGGAGTCACATGAGCGACGTCCCCGTCGCTCATTCTATTCTGCGCGCGTTTATACTTACCATTGCGGCAGGCTTCTCTTCCGGGTTATCCTCGTCAGTTTCAGACGCGCACTGTGCGTCTGAAGCCAGCGAGTGAACACCTGGAAAAGAAGCCTGTCACAATGCGCGCAGGATAGAATGAGCCACTGGGACGTCGCTCATGTGACTCCATGGTATCATGCCCACAGGAGCGTGATACCATGGAAAGTATGCAGACGTCCATAGGGCAAGTTGCCGCCCCTGTGACCAGAAGCTCTCTAATTTATATAGGAAATATGAAGGTAATAAAACGTTTATCACTTTCATATTATACAATTTTACAACACAAGGATGTGTAGGGAGGTGTAATTAGGGCACACATGCGTCTGCTGATAGGTCAAAACGCATATTCTAGGTCAGGGTTCCCCAACTCCAGTCCTCAAGGCCCACCAACAGTGCATGTTTTCAGGATTTCCTTAGCATTGCACTGCTCTTGGAACCAGCACCTGGGCAGGTAATTACATTATCACCTGTGCAATACTAAGGAAATCCCAAAAACCTGCACTGTTGGTGGGCCTTGAGGACTGGAGTTGGGGACCTCTGTTTTAGGTGACAGGTTCACTTTATCAGTGACTGATAACGGGACTATTTTCAAACCTCTCATACAAATATATTCCTACCCTATCCTATTGATATGCCAGGAATAAACCTGTTATGGGCTCACCTAGTGATTTGGATTCTGAAAGCCGTAGATCAGGGTGAGCAGCACAGGCCGAAGGGGATGCTGCTGCACGGCAAGACTTTCTAAGTGGCATGTGACTGTGAGCCTCGCGGGCAGGGACCTCTATCCTCCTGTACCAGTCTGTGTCTTGTACTGTTTATGATTATTGTACTTGTCCCTATTATGTATACCCTTTTCACATGTAAAGCGCCATGGAATTGATGGCGCTATAATAATAAATAATAATAATGTGGAGAAGCGAGGGCCAGGACAGAGGGATAAGCAGGATAGGAGCCAGACAAGTGGAGCAGGAAACCTCTGGAAGTGTAATGTATAGTCAATCCAGGACTTGCAGTAGCATTTGGTCAATGGCAGAGTTTTGTAGTGAGAAGACAAATGGTTAACTGCACAGTGATAAGCAGGCAAACTGGATACTTGTTTACAGAGATTATACACAGTTGCAGTAGACTTGTAAATGTGAACAGCACCAGTATTACCAGTTTTGTAAATATGAGTAATAAAAGTATCAGGATACACAGGTCTTCGTTAGAACTTTAATTGCAGATAATAAATAAACGGGAGTTTGCTGAAGAGATTAGCCAGCTAACTGGACTGAGTCTTGAGCCAAATGGCTAACGTACACATTGTAACTGAAAGCTGTGGATTCTGAACACTCAGCATTCTGACCTGGGCACATGTCATAATGACTGCAGAGCTTAAAGGTAATCTGTTACCAGAGAGAGAGAATAATGTAGAGACCGAGACCCTGATACCAGTGATGTCACTTACTGAGCTGTTTGCTGTCGGTTTCATAAAATCAGTGTTTTCTCTGCTGCAGATCTAGCCTTTATACAGAGCTCATGAATATGCTGGACTACCTGGCAGCAGGACAAGTAGTCCTCTAATGATGATCTACTGCTGATTAAACAGTGATTTTATCAAAGCTACACTAAGCAGCCCAGTAAATGACACATCGCTGGAATCATCATCTATGCCCCTACATTATGCTGCTCTCAGGTTAGTTGGCAAAAAAACAGGTGACAAATTCCCTTTTAACATACTAGCATGTAAGTGTATGTGTGTATGATGTAAATCTATGTATGTCCATAAAATATTTATATTGTATATGCAGACTATGTATAATACACCTGTAGAAGTTTATACTTATTTAATTCTTTTTTTTTTCCAGTGCAATGTCTGGTTTTTGCACATATCTTCAACGCTGGAGAGTAGAAGGGGTTAAAACCGCTGTTGCCAAATGATAAGAAAATTGTTGATTTAATGAAAGATTATTTTATTCCATAGGTTTTTACGCATTTCGAGGTGAGGACCTCTTCTTCAGGACCACAAAAAGCAGCAAAAACAATACATCATCATTTTTTGCTGCTTTTTGTGGTCCTGAAGAGGTCATCACCTCGAAACGCGTTGACCTATGGAATAAAAAAAATCATTAAATCAACAATTTTTTTTTATCATTCTTTGGCGACAGCGCAATTTTAACCTTCTACTCTCCAGCGTTGAAGATATCTGCACGTGTGGCTGCAGCAGCCGCCATTATCTGTGTGCGTTTTGTGGTGGTTGTGACTTTCACAGCCACACGAGGGGAGTGTACAGCATCATACTTTTATTTTAATATCTGGTAAGACTATTTTGCGCTCTTCCTCTTAGTTTTACTTTGTTTCTGTAGATGTGAAATGTTTTTATCATTATTTCTTATTAGGTTTGCATGGCTGCCGCAGATACGTGACCGAGTGGTGTTTGTGCAGTGGATGTTTAGTTCTGCAGAAATGATAATGGTGTATGTGGTAGCACTGATGCTGAAGGGTGGTCTTCCTCACTGACCTTTTCTGTATGATGTCTTGAAGTCAACTTAAGAAATACTTCCTGTTCGGCTTGTAGCAATGACATATCCTTTTCCTCGTGGTCTTTGACTCTTATTGTATTTTTGATAATTTTCTGACATTGTTCTAGTGTAAATAATTTCATATGTTAAACTTGTTTCCACTCCATTTCCGAGGATTTCTCTTTTATAGTTTTTCATCCTCCTAAATACAAATGGATAGTATATAGTGCAACCCTTTTAGGCTAGTTTTACACTTGCGTTGAACGGCATCCGTTGCATGCGGTTGTGTGACAAATGCAACGGATTGTACAAAACGGAAAGCTTTTTTTTTTTTTTTTTCCTCTTCTTTACAGTTTTACCGGCAGCAGACTATTGTGAACGATCAGCTGATCACCCAGCGGCCGGGTGTTCAGCTGGGCACTCACATGCCGGCGGCCGGGTGTTCAGCTGAGCGCTCACATGCCGGCGGCCGGGTGTTCAGCTGAGCGCTCTCGCACGCCGGCGGCCGAGCGCTCTCGCACGCCGGCGGCCGGGCACTTAGCTGAACGTTCGGCCACCGAGAAACAAAATAAAGTTTCTGTGATTTTAAAAAAAAAAAGAGCATTGGGCAAAATGCTGTAGAAACGCGTCAACAATGCATGCATATTTTGATGCGTTTTAGTGCAGTGCGTTAACGGACTGCGCTATTCTCCATAGTGACGGACTGTGCTGAACGCAAGTGTGAAAGTACCCTTAAGGCTTTGTTCACACACTGCATCTTTTACTGCATTTTTGAGGTCAGAAAGATGCATGCATTTCCTTCTCCCAGCAAAGTTTGAGATTTCTGAAACTGACAAGGAGAACCCGGAAGAGAAGCCTGCCGCAATGGTAAGTATAAATGCCCGCACGATAGAATGAGCGACTGGGACGTCGCTCATGTGACTCCATGGTATCACGCCCACAGGGGCGTGATACCACGGAAAGTATGCAAATATCCATAGGGCAAGGCGCCGCCCGTGTGGCCAGCGGCTCTCTAATTTACATAGGAAATATGAAAGTAATAAAACATTTTTTATTACTTTCATATTACACAATTTTACAAAACAAGGATGGGTAGGGAGGTGTAATTAGGGCACACATGCGTCTGCTGATAGGTCAGAACGCATATTCTAGGTGACTGGTTCCTTTTAAAATGAAAACTCTTCTGGTGCTGGCGCTGATCAAGTGATGTCAGCACTTGCTCTCCTGGGGAGATAGCAGCGTTAATCGAGCTATGCACCCAATCAGCTCCGGCTTCGCTCTCTCCACCTTCGGACAAATTGGACAACGATAGAAAGTCAGCGGCACGCACAGCCCTTCTTCTGAAGGCGGGGAGAGTGTAGCCGGCTCTGATTGGGCGCAGGGCTCGCGTGACATAATCTCGTGTAAGCCCCGGGATAGCGAGTGCCTGCAACGGAAGCGAGTAGAAGTTTTATTTTATGTGGTCAAACGTGGTAAATGAGAAAGGGTTGTTGAAATAGTGAGCAACACCTTTTAATATTGGAAACAAACTGGTGGAAATATGAAACATACAAGTGAGATGAATACATTACGTATAACAGTGACTGGGGCCATGAGGAAAGCAGAGAAGTGGAGGTGGTCAAACTATTGAAATAAGACACCGGCTGATCACACACTCCCCACTTTATCACCTATTGCTACAATAATCTGCAGATAAAGGTAACCAGAACAGGGTAATAAATACCATGTAAAGCTAGTGTCACACATAACGACGACGACAACGACGTCGCTGCAACGTCACCATATTCTGTGACGTAGCAGCGACCATAGATGATCGTTAGTAAGCTGTCAAACATGTTAGAAAAAGCAGCGACGGAGCAGCGATCATAGCGACGTCGACGGTCGTTGTGTGGTTTCAGACGTAGCGTAGCGTCGCTGCTGCGGTGTCAAACACAAGGATTATCAGCTTATCAGCATGGCGCAGCGGGATAGCAGCGATCAAAAAATGACTTTGAGCATTCAGGAGCGAGCAACGATTTCGCAGCAGGGGTCTGATCGTTGTTATGTGTCACACACAGCGACGTCGCTGTTGAGGTCGCTGCAACGTCACCGAATATGGTGACGTTGCAGCGACGTCGTTGTCGTCGTCGTTATGTGTGACACCAGCTTAACAGGACCTGGACAGTTGTGGCAAGCAAGGAGGGCGTAAGTTGTTTTAAGTCTTGTAACGTGTCATATATAGATTTTAGAGAGTTTTTTTTTTTTCTTTCTTTGATTGTAAAATGCCTTCATGCTGCCTACTGATGCACCTTGTCTAGCTGCCTACTGATTAGCCAGTCTCATAAACGTGCGACGTCCATGTTTAGCTCCGTCAAGAGCCATGGTTTTATTTTCTATGGGAAAGAAGGATTGGGCCTGTTGAAATTAAGCATGCCCGATCTTCTTTTCTTGTGACATTTGCCACTGGGTGCGAGTCTGTACACCGCTAAACATATTAATTAGTTAGCAGCACATTTGACCAACATTACTGTGACTACATGTTTTTATGATCACTGTTTTTCATGAGATTGTAATAATTTGTAAATGCTTGTCTTTTCATTTCTCTTATGTCAAGGACTGACTATTCACATTCTGTATATGCAATCAACAGAGAAAAAAAATGGTTCTGCAGAAAAATGAATGCAGATAACACTATTATAAAGACCATCAATTCCCTAATACAGTATAATGAATGGGTTTTCCAGCCATATAAAAAGTGTGTGTGTGTGTGTGTGTGTGTGTGTGTCTCTCAATTGTTTTGGATTTTTAGGCACGTGCAATGGAATCCCAACACAGATCAATGGTGTGACCAACGATCGTTTGACAGCCCCTATAAATAAGGTTATGGCCCTTTTTAACATTGTGATAATTGGTGGGTAAATGTTCATAGGAGCCAGCTGTGGCTCAGGAGTCCATGATGTGTGGCTCACGACTGTGCTATCTCGATGCATTAGCAACTATGAAGAACAGGTCTCCAGGTGAATGATGTGAGTGACCTCGAACAGAAGAGAGGATCTGGATGCCCATATAGTGAGGGTTTACAGATGATGGCAAGCTGGATAAAAGATGATGCTACCGGTCAGAGGAGCTGCTTGAAGCTGGGCATGACAGTGTGATACTAGTGCTTGATGCAAAAATACTGAATGGGGATATTGTGGGAACCCCTAGATCTGGGTATACTGCCTCTGTGTAATTTTTGTGGAAACGTTTTGGCTATCAATACTCCCATAATGGGGGCTGTGGGTGTCACTAATGAATGGGGCGGGAGCTGCATGTGGCTCGCAACTGTCTAGAAGAGCAGAATGTGGCTCTCGAGGTCTGAAAGGTTGAGGACAAATGATTCCAGCAATCAGCCTACAAATGATCAAAACTCATGTCCGTCAGATGTGCCTGTTAGGCTGGTTTCACACTACGTTTATTTAACATCCGTCCATAACGTTTTTTTAGCGGACAAGCGGATCCTGCTTTTACGGCAAAAAACGCATGCAAACGCATGTGTTATTTTGCAGGATCCGGTCACTGGATGTTTAGGGGCGGGCATTGGAGTCATGTGATCGGTAGTGAGGGGAACTAGACTGGGAGCCGGCTTCTGACAGCTGCAGACGCTGGTAACCAAGGTAAACATCGGCCTTGGATACCCGATATTTATCTTGGTTACGAGTGTCTGCAGCTGCTAGGAGCAGGGCTGCCTGCACGCGTAACCAACGTAAACATCGGGTAACTAAGAGAAGTGGTTACCCGATATTTACCTTGGTTACGAGTGTCCGCAGCTCTCAGGTGGGAGAGAGAGGAAGGGGAGGAAGGGGGAGAGACAGAGATAGAGAGAGAGGGTGAGGGAGGGAGGAGGAGAGAGAGAGACAGATCACGCGAGACTGGTTCTGGGCATGCTCAGTACTTTCTGGGCATGCTCAGTACAAAAGCAGGATCCTGCCTATCAGCACGCCAGCGTTCACCTGCGTTTGCGTGCTGTTTAGTCAGGATCCAGCAATTTGCAGTATTTGGACGCAGCTCAAAAACGCTACAAGTAGCGTTTTTGAAACATGTTAAAAAACTGCAAGTCACTGGATCCTCACTATAACGCAGGCAAACGCAGGTGAACGGATGTTAACGCGAGTCCATTGCAAATGCATTGAAATGAAAACGCATTTGCACTGGATCCGCTTGTCCGCTAAAAAAACGTTATGGACGGATGTTAAATAAATGTAGTGTGAAACCAGCCTTATTCATAGTTATTGTATGCAAAATATGCGCTTTCAATAACACGAGTGGTGTATTTGGACTGAGCGGCCATATCGGCAATGTTTCTGTCCCTATCGTTGCTTGTTGATCTGAATTTACAAGCACACAATGATATGAATATAGTCGGTGAGATCTTGTTTCTGACCTAACCTTTTCCATTGTACTGCGCCATTAGTACACAGGTTTTCTTATTTTATCTGGTTAACGGTAATCTCGAAGAGCATTTTATTTCCCATGAAGTAAATCTTTGGGATTTTTTTGTACAAGCCGTTCCAGTGATTCTATAATATATGCATAGTTCTCGCAGTAATTTAGTCACAAGAGGGAGTTTCAAGGTTTTCTTTTTATGGGCCCTGAGTCATCCATATTCTTAGCTTTCTCTCGGTTATATATATATAAAAATAAAGCTAAGCTGGTGACATGAGTCTTTGTCTATAGAGTCTTCCTTGCAGTGACAGCCTGATTTGCAGATGCAAATTAAATTACATTCTATATGACAGGAGTAAGACACTCCATGTCGTGTACCAAATTAAAGGGAACAATGCCACCTATATGGTGTCTCCTCTGAGGGCTTGTAAAGTATTGGCCGGCGCTGTTTTCAGCGCTGCTGCTGTGTGGTGTAATAAGTGCACTGTGATGGAGATGTCCATGGTGTCGGTGAGCCATCCCACCACTGATTTGCCATATTTCTTTATGTATTGCTGTGCATAGAGAGGGAAAAAAGGTAATCCGTAGGCAGAGGTTATTTATCAGCTATTCAATACTGAAACGTACCTGTGTTTTGTGCAATTAGCATTAAGTGCCTCTTGGTCAGAGCTTTTTTTTGAGTTAAGACCCTCTACTAGAGACTCCAACACATGGGCCCCAATTCAGTGTTTTCTTCAGATTCTGAGCACATGCCAGTGATAGGATGCACCTAAAATCATTAAGTGGCGTGCACTTCTTGCTGCTTTCACACATCCGGCTTGAGCTGTGCAGCTCAATCCGGCTGTGAAACCTATGTAACGGATGCTGTGAAAACACCGCATCCTTTGCATACGTTTTTTACATGCGGCCTGTCCGGTTTTTGCCGCTTGCGGCATGCTACTGTGCATGCGCAGTGGTAAATACCGCATCCGGCGGCCGGATGCGTTTTTTGCCGCATCCGGCATTCATAGGGATGCATTGGGAAAAGTGCCGCATCGGCCGGATGCGGCGCGGTGCAGTTTTTTTTTTTTTGCCGCACAAAAAAACGTGCCAGGCAACGTTCCATCCGGCCGCCGCGTCGGCTAAATCTGCCGCATGCGGCAAAAACCGGACGGAACGCAAGGCCATGCGGCACAATGCGACACTAATTAAAGTCTATGCAGGAAATACGCAACCGGCAGCAAAAAAAAGCGGTTGCGTTTTTCCTGCAAAGTGCCGGATTGTGCCGCATAGCAAAAACCGGATGCGTAAAAGCAGCCTTAAAGAGAATCTGTCGCCAGGTTTTTGCTTTGGAGTCTGCCGCATGATGTAGAGACAGAGACCCTGATGTGTTACGTACAGTGCTGCTTGTAGGACTTAGAATATAATCCATTTTATCAGCAGTAGGTTAGTACTAGAGGACTAGTTGTCTCATATTATGTACCCTCCTACTGTGTAACACCACTTGCACCACCACTGATTAGCTACTTTCTGCTATGCACAGTGTACACAGCTGCCAATCAGTGATGTGGATGGAGTTAAACAAATCAGCATTCAGAGAACTGCTAGTTCTTCTGCAGAGAAAATGTATCAAAACTGTACAAAGCAATCAGGTTCTCTGCCCCTACATTGTGCTGCTCTCAGATTACATAGCAAAAACCTGTTGACAGATTCCCTTTAAATGAAAAAGGTGCATTGTACTCCTGTACATTTTTTTATTAAGACTGGGGAGTACAACTCCAGTGTTAATGAATTGGGCCCATTGTATTTTAGAATTCAGTAGGTAGTGTTGGACCCTATCTAGTTTGAAGTGAATAACATTATCTTCTTTCATTTGCATGTGTCAAAAGGCATCCTCTTGGGGAGTGAAGGCTAGCCCATCTCATAGAAGAGCTACTGCTGCTTAAGGCTATGTGCGCACGTGTGCACTCTTCACCGCACACAAAAGGTCCGCTTCAGAGCGCAGCTGAAAAGCTCCGTTCTGAAGCGCCTGGTGCCTGCAGAATTCACGCGCACTGCATGCTGCCTCTCCCTATAGACAGCATGCAAAGCGCACGAAAGAAGTGACATGTCATTTCTTAGTACGCACGCTTCGGGCAGCAGCCGAATCGCTGCGTTCTAATACGCCACGTGCGCACGTCTCATGCACAATCTTCATAGATTATGCTGGGGACGCAGGACGCATGCAGTTACACTGCGCTGGAGATCGCAGCGTAGCTGCATGCAATACGCACACGTGCGCACATAGCCTTAGGGGTCTTGTGAAGTCCTTGTTATGGTGGTACATCGAGAACCTGCACCATATTGGGTGGAGGTATCACCATGTCAAGGGTGACCATGTATTGCTCTTATTTTAGTTCTCTTCCCCGAGTATTTTTTTTTTTAATTTTTTTTTTTGTTCCCTTTTATTCAGTTTGTTAAAATTAGTGCCAATTTTTATGATCTCCACTGAGGCATTGCTCACAGCGTAATATTTCAGAGCAGCCTAAAGACATGTAATCCCAAGGCAAAACCAAACACGTGAGCTGGAGTATGTTAGTATACATTCACTGCATTGAGGCATGTTCACACTGTGGCCATTTCTCAGACAAAACCTAGGATGGACACAAAATAAGCATATACTGTACTGTGAAAAGCAGAGCATCGGACAATCCTCCAGCGAGTCCCCCCATTGTGTGTCCTCCCTCTGTATGTTTGGACCAGAGACCCTTTGCCTGAAATTTGGATCATCGTTTAAAGTATTGCTGGCATCCACATTGGACTGCAGTACAAGCTAGGTATCCGCTTTGCTGAATGGAGCCTTTTTCCCCTCCACTTAGCAACTTGGCTGCAAAGATACCAGTTGTGTTATTGTCTTGTAATGTGAATTATGTCTTGCGTCTTTTATGTAAAGAATGTGTATTAGGATCGGATGTAATGTTAATGTAATGCATAATGCTTATATAGGAATGTACTGTGTTGTTCCAAAAATAAGACACGGTCTTATTCTTTTTTGCCCCCCAAAAAAGCACTAGGGCTTACTTTCGGAAGAGGTCTTATTTTTGGTTTTAGAACATGGTTGGGGGTAATTTTACCCACCCACCCCACCAACCCAAAAAAAAAGCAGACGACCCCCCCCACCCCCTTCCCGCCCCCCCACTTCCCAGGAGACTCATACTTACCAGACCCGGACGTCTGTGTGGCTGCCTGGTTCTCCCTGTGATCTCCGGTGGGTGCTGCACGCCGTCCTCGCCTGCTTCTGACACACACACACACACACACACACACACACACACACACACACACACACACACACACACACACACACACACACACACACATTACATGAAGAATATAGAATACTTCTGGCCGCAGGGAATGATGGGAGGAAGTTAGTGTCCAGCCCACAGGTCCTGTAAGCTAGCATTTTTGCGCTCCACTGCACAGCCTCCCAGGATTATGCCAGCCAGAAGATGTGTCGCTGGATGTGGTGTATGTGTGTGCGATCTGATTGTGTGTGCGAGATCGGATGTGTGTGTTTGCGATCCGATGTTTGTGTGTGAGAGCTGATGTGTGCAGGTGTGCGATCACGACAGGTCCTGCCGCTCCGCATCGGGTGAGTGTAATTGCGGGGTGTCAGCTGTCTATAATGAAGTGTCCTACAGTATTTGTAACCTTTTTTTAGCTGCACGGACACTTCATTATTGATCCGGGACTAGGGCTTATATTTAAGCCTTGCTCCGAAAATGCTGAAAATCCCTGCTAGGGCTTATTTTTGGGAGAGGGCTTATTTTTCGAGAAACACTGTAAGTGAAGGGTTTAGTCTTCCCATCAACGGACTTCAGAGGCAGAAACAGTTAAGTGTTGGGACTAGCCCACCCTGGAACAGGTCAGCTGACAGGGAATCACAGCTCATTCGAGAAAGTCAGTGAAGGCCCAGTGAGCGAACGTTAGACGTATAGTCAGTCTATCGTGAAGGTCGCATACAGTGGGTGGTTTGTGGCATCGGAGCAAAGGAGACAGAAGGAAAAAGTGTGGGGAGATAAGGTATGCACACCAGTGACTATGTAAGGGGAATACATGGAATAGCAGAAACTGCTGTGTGAATACTGACTTGAAAAATCCAATAGCTATATGTAAAGTGAAAATGTGAAAAATGGAATCTGCATTACTGCCATGAACATATGAATCAAGAGAAATTTAGCTACTGAATTGATCAATGCAATAGAGCCCCAACACTACGCCAAAGTATTTCTCTACGTTGGGGTCCCTAGCTTGTGTGTGTCCTCTCATGCAGTTAAAAAACTTACCGTGTATGGGAAGCTGAGACCCAGGCTATATATGCGTATGATATGGATTGGCATCCTTATTGTTAGTATTTTTTCGTTTGGGAACCCTCCCCAACCACACCTATTGCCAATCCATATCATACGCATATATAGCCTGGGTCTCAGCTTCCCATACACGGTAAGTTTTTTAACTGCATGAGAGGACACACACAAGCTAGGGACCCCAACGTAGAGAAATACTTTGGCGTAGTGTTGGGGCTCTATTGCATTGATCAATTCAGTAGCTAAATTTCTCTTGATTCATATGTTCATGGCAGTAATGCAGATTCCATTTTTCACATTTTCACTTTACATATAGCTATTGGATTTTTCAAGTCAGTATTCACACAGCAGTTTCTGCTATTCCATGTATTCCCCTTACATAGTCACTGGTGTGCATACCTTATCTCCCCATAGTGATGTTTTTTTAGGTTTTTGCACCCAGTTCAGACTTAGAATGGTGTTCCAAACGTTATCCTTATTGTTAGAAGGAAAAAGTGTGACTCTCGAGAGTTCCTGGAGACTAGATGTGAACAACTTTGCAACTAGAGACCGATCCTCGCACTTAGTGGCCAGAGACTCTGGGAGCTGGAGGACAGTACCTTAGCAATCAGGCCCCTTAACTGTCAAAATGACAACCTGTACTGTAGTGTGACGTAGTCCACCAACTGAGTGGTGTCCCCATACTAGCTGAGAGTCACAGCACGTTATTTACTGGATGTAGTAATTGTGTATAATACCATGTCCAAACTCCGTTTAAAGGGGTTGTCCGACATAACAAAAATTTTTGAGTTTAAGCTAATCTGCGCTGTGTTGTCATATTAATCACCCCTACATTGTTATTTTTTGTTTTCTAACTTTTGTTCCTCTTGAATTCACCCTTTATTCTCTGCAGCTTCTTGTTTACATTCAGCTCCAGCAAACATGACCACTTCCTGTGCAAAACCTCCCAGTCAGAGCTGGCACCGCCCGGCCTCAATGTCCAGCCCCACCCTCTGCCCGCCCCCTGCACACACATTCCCTGTCAGTATATTCTGCCCCAGCACCTGACGTGTTATCACTGCAGGGCAGGACACTGCAGGGCAGGACACTGCAGGGCAGGACACTGCAGGGCAGGACACGACACTGCAGGGCAGGACACGACACTGCAGGGCAGGACACGACACTGCAGGGCAGGACACGACACTGCAGGGCAGGACACGACACTGCAGGGCAGGACACGACACTGCAGGGCAGGACACGACACTGCAGGGCAGGACACGACACTGCAGGGCAGGACACGACACTGCAGGGCAGGACACGACACTGCAGGGCAGGACACGACACTGCAGGGCAGGACACGACACTGCAGGGCAGGACACGACACTGCAGGGCAGGACACGACACTGCAGGGCAGGACACGACACTGCAGGGCAGGACACGACACTGCAGGGCAGGACACGACACTGCAGGGCAGGACACGACACTGCAGGGCAGGACACGACACTGCAGGGCAGGACACGACACGACACTGCAGGGCAGGACACGACACTGCAGGACACGACACGACACTGCAGGACACGACACGACACTGCAGGACACGACACGACACTGCAGGACACGACACTGCAGGGCAGGACACGACACTGCAGGACACGACACTGCAGGGCAGGACACGACACTGCAGGACACGACACTGCAGGGCAGGACACGACACTGCAGGACACGACACTGCAGGGCAGGACACTGCAGGGCAGGACACTACACGGCAGCACATTACAGGACACTGCAGGGCAGCGCACTGCACTACACGGCAGGGCACTACAGGGCAGGACTCTACAGGGCAGGGCAGGACACTACACTACAGGGCAGCACAGTACACTACACTACAGGGAAGCACACTACAGGGCAGCACAGTACACTACACTACAGGGCAGCACACTACAGGGCAGCACAGTACACTACACTACAGGGCAGCACACTACAGGGCAGCACGCTACACTACACTACAGGGCTGCACACTACACTACAGGGCTGCACACTACACTACAGGGCTGCACACTACACTACAGGGCTGCACACTACACTACAGGGCTGCACACTACACTACAGGGCTGCACACTACACTACAGGGCTGCACACTACACTACAGGGCTGCACACTACACTACAGGGCTGCACACTACACTACAGGGCTGCACACTACACTACAGGGCTGCACACTACACTACAGGGCTGCACACTACACTACAGGGCTGCACACTACACTACAGGGCTGCACACTACACTACAGGGCTGCACACTACACTACAGGGCTGCACACTACACTACAGGGCTGCACACTACACTACAGGGCTGCACACTACACTACAGGGCTGCACACTACACTACAGGGCTGCACACTACACTACAGGGCTGCACACTACACTACAGGGCTGCACACTACACTACAGGGCTGCACACTACACTACAGGGCTGCACACTACACTACAGGGCAGCACACTACACTACAGGGCAGCACACTACACTACAGGGCAGCACACTACACTACAGGGCAGCACACTACACTACAGGGCAGCACACTACACTACAGGGCAGCACACTACACTACAGGGCAGCACACTACACTACAGCATTGCAAATAACAGACTCACATCAGGCTCTGCACCCCACACCACATCGGGCTCTGCACCCCACACCACATCGGGCTCTGCACCCCACACCACATCGGGCTCTGCACCCCACACCACATCGGGCTCTGCACCCCACACCACATCGGGCTCTGCACCGCATACACACACACACACACACACCCCATCCCATCCCATCCGATCCCATCCCATAGGGAGTACATACTCACCCTTCCTCGGTCCCCGTCGCTCCTGCATGTTCGCGCGCTGTCTGTGCTCTGGCCATATCAGCACAGTAGTGACGTCACCGCTGTGCTGAAGAGAGCTCAGACAGCGTGCAGTGATGAGAAGCAGCGCAACGCTCACTCTCATCAGCGCTTTCAAATATCGGCATCTGTGATCTGTGATGCCGGTATATTTGAATGTGTGATCCTGAGCAGGGGCCCGGTGCTGGCGCTGACACCACGGCAGCCGCCGCCAGGCCCCTCCCCCAGGTCACGGACCCCACAGCAGTGCAGGGGGAGGTTGTGGGCAGAGTACGGGGTGGAATGTGTGGGAGGGTGCAGGGAAGGGGGCGGTGACTCCTCGCACTGTACAGCCCAGCAGGGAGGCGACATGCTGTTTCCACATTTGCATGTCAACATGGCCCTGCCCATGTTTACATGAAATGACCGGAAGCAGCAAAATCGCGGCAGGAGCGGTCACATGACCGCTCTGAGCCGGGGGAGAGGGGCTGACAGCAGGGCAGGTAAGTGGTCTCTATCTACTTACCTGCCCCAATGTAGCCCAATAGGGAAATAATAAAAAAAAAGCAAATTAAGCCAGATAACCCCTTTAAGGCCAAACCTTCAGTAGACACACTATCCCTGAGGAAACGGACAATACATGTGGGGACTGGTCCCCGACCTAAGACCTTTCAGACATCCATGTTTACATACATACTCTGTCCATATTTCATATTTTTATAGATGGAACATGTATCCATTATACTCTACGGGGCTGTTTACTTTTTTTTGTGTGTCCTCACTGCCCAAGAAAATTGAAATCTCCATAAATTTTTGATATGCACCACGGATTAATATAAATTGTACAAGTCTATTTATTGTATTACTTTGTATACTTACCTAAGTATGTTATACTAGTGGCTATGCTGCATTATTGGGTAAATAGGGGATTGTGGGCCCATTTTATTAGGGTGGCAGTCTTTTTTAATGGTGTACAGATGTTCCATTGTGTCTTGTTCTAGTATGTATTAATAGATTTTGGACATATTCTGGAGAATGCATTTAGCGATCCACCATATTTCCTGTTTGCTGTATGTGGTCCTGCTCTGAGGAGTGGGGTCCATGATCAGCACTTACACTGATGGCTGCAGTCTGCGATCCGAAGCTTTTAGTGCTGCAGTTTCCGTGTCAGGACAAAGCATGTGATAGTACATTTTACAGATTTCTTTCTTCTTCGCGTTTTTGTAGGTTTTATTGTTTGCATGTTTCCAGTTTGATCTACATGTGATCTGTGTCTTTAAGGCTGGTTTCACACTACGTCTTTTTAACATCCGTTGAAAACGTTATTTTAGCGGAAGTACGGATCCAGTGCAAATGCGTTTTCATTTCAATGCATTTGCAATGGACTCGCGTTAACATCCGTTCACCTGCGTTTGCCTGCTTTATAGTGCGGATCCGGTGACTTGCAGTTTTTTAACATGTTTCAAAAACGCTACTTGTAGCGTTTTTGAGCTGCGTCAAAATACTGCAAGTCACCGGATCCTGACTAAACAGCACGCGAACGCAGGTGAACGCTGGCGTGCTGATAGACAGGATCCTGCTTTTGTACGGAGCATGCCCAGAAAGTACTGAGCATGCCCAGAACCAGTCTCGCGTGATCTGTCTATCTCTCTACTCCCTCCCTCACCCTCTCTCTCTCTATCTATGTCTTTCCCCCTTCCTCTCCTCCCTCTCTCTCCCACCTGAGAGCTGCGGACACTCGTAACCAAGGTAAATATCGGGTAACCACTTCTCTTAGTTACCCGATGTTTACGTTGGTTACGCATGCAGGCAGCCCTGCTCCTAGCAGCTGCAGACACTCGTAACCAAGATAAATATCGGGTATCCAAGGCCGATGTTTACCTTGGTTACCAGCGTCTGCAGCTGTCAGAAGCCGGCTCCCAGTCTAGTTCCCCTCACTCCCGATCACATGACTCCAATGCCCGCCCCTAAACATCCAGTGCAGGATCCTGCAAAATAACAGATGCGTTTGCATACGTTATTTGCTGTAAAAGCAGGATCCGTACTTCCGCTAAAAAAACGTTATGGACGGATGTTAAAAAGACGTAGTGTGAAACCAGCCTAATAAAATGGTCACAGAGGGATCGTGGCAGGAATGGTTTTTAAAATTTTTTTTTTTTAAATACTTTATTACAGCGGTCTTATGTGACAAACTTTCCACTGCAATAACTAGAACTTGCTGCCTCTGTGCAAGAATAGTACATGGGCCCTTTACAGTTCTGTAGCTCATATTGCTCCTGCTTTGGAGGTGGTAGTGGGCCCCTGTACAGCTGCGCAGGTTACGGTTTCACCAATGATATGTCCACCCCTGCAACACAGGGGTACTGAGAAGAGCCAGGATATCCTGAAAATTGGACCATTCAATGTGTCCGTCCACCTCTGGTGTGACGTCTTAGTGGTGTTTTCAGGGTCTGACCGGACCAATATCCATGGAACTTCCCATTGGGGACAGTCAGTTTGCTGCTGTCATTTTTACTTGTGTTGAGAGGAAGCAGTGTTAGTTTTGTTTTCTAACTATTCATTTATGCAAAATTGAGGCGTTTATTTGTCTTTTAAATAGAAGCAGTTACTTTTTTTTTTTACGCCATAAGCGCCTTATGTTTACAAGCTAACACAGGATATAATGTTGACACGTGGAACAACATAATTTTATTTTTTTTATTTATTTTATTTTTAACGTGTTCGCACATCTTCAAACTCGACATCAGTAAACTGATCGTCTTACCATGGGAAGGTCCTTAGATGCTGGTTGCTTCCTAATCTAAAAATAAGAGCTTGCAGCTATCCCAGGCACAAACTATGACATTGGATGGTCTATTTCTGGGGTAATCAGCCCCTTCCTACTCCGCTGTTGCAACAGACCGTGAATTAATAGTGGGTGGCCAAGTCCATTTTTGAGGCAACAAAACTGTGCTGGCTGATACGAAGCCCCAGTGATAATCGTTTAAAGGTGTTATAGCAATAGTAATGGAGGGATCGAAGTGTTTAAAAAAAATAAAATTACTTAGAAAGGTAAACTACTTCCTATACCGTCCCCTTTTGACCATTTTATTAACCAACTAGATCCCATGTTGGCCCAAAGTCCATAAAATCCAATGTAGTCCAAATGGTGATGATAAAGCATATATCTCTGATAATTAGCTTCACATGCTTTCTTAATGTACACAGCGCTGTCCTCCTTTGTCCGGTCTTATTTCTTTATTAATGGATGATGTGCTCCAAGAATGATGATCTCTGGTGGTCGCTGGATTCTCTAGTTGGACATTGCATATAATTAACATAGGGTACATAGTTGTGTGTTTTTTTTTTTTTTTTTTGTTTTTTTTTATCGGGTTTATTTTTATTAAATTAAACACATATTACATATAGAAGTCCATTTCCCCGCAAGAACAATAGAGGAAAGAATAAAACTATCTTCCATCACAAAAACAACCTTTACATTATACAATAACATAAATTGACCAATTCACCTGCAGCTCACACTCCTCATCAAAACACGTCACTAGGTAGAGGATTCATCTCCATGGACCACCCATGACTGAAATATGCCACATCTTCCCCGGCCACCATCTGTTTCAGAGACACAGGAGTCCTCTCTAGTCCAGTAAATCATTAACCGGTTATAAGGAGAAGGACCTGGTCTCCCATACTATCGTCCACTAGTGCCGAAGAGGGAAGCCCCGGAGTATCCCACCATGTCCCCCAAATCATAGAATTTTTTTTTTTTAACGTATATGTTTTAAGGTATACCGCCCTCTCCAACTGGACAATATTGTCGACTCTCCCTAAGATCCCCAATGGTCTGAGGAGCCGGGTCCAGCCAGTCGTAGGCCATCAGTTTCCTAGCCTGATATGAGTCATGTGATACCGATTGTCTCTGGTGAGCTCAAGTCCGCCCCCCTCCAGGAGACCCAGAATGCACGTGACAGGCCTTGGCTGCAATCGTATACTGAAAGCTTACGCAATCAGGGCTAATACTGCCCTCCAGTATTCCTCGATATTCCCACAGGACCTTATCATATGCAACAGATTGGTGTTCTCCCATCCACACCTAGGACAATGGTAATCTGTCCAGATCCCCATCTTATGCAATAACTAGGTGTCCTATATACTGTATACAGTGAAAATAGCTGCGACAGTCGTTGACTTTCGGATACGGCCAGGCTCGGCGTCTGAGACGAGACCTCATCCCATTGTTCATCTGTCAGGTGGCCTAAGTCCCTCTTCCACGTTTCTGTGGCTTGCAAAGGGAATTTATCAAGGTATCTAGATAGCATCGCTGTATATAGCCTAGAGATAACACTGTAGGAGCGTTCAGAGGTCAGCATGTCCGTGAGGGTGTGATTCCACTCTACTAATGTCCATGTGTTGCGTCTGTGTCTTATAGGCATGTCGGCGTCGTAGGTAGTGATAGGAGCTGTGTGGTATCCCATATTCGGCCTGAAGCTGATCAAAACTCTTAAGTGCTTTATTCTGCAGTGTCTGGGAAACCAAATATACTCCTATCCACCAACATTCTCCAGCCCGAAAGTTTCTGCACTTCTAGTAGACCGTGCATATGCCATAGAGGCCAGTATTACGTTTTCTCTAGTATTCCCGGCAACGCCTTCCCTCTATCCCACACCTTGTATATCAGCGCTAATGTTGGGTATGATGGTCTGTTTTTGGGAAGGTATCCCGTTTACAAAAAGGCCATCGGGTGTCTCCATCTTGTAAGGCTCCTCACCAGTTTGCCCCCATGTCATTAGTGTCGTCCCTTCCCCACCCCCTAAAATGCTGCAGCTACGCCGCAATATAGTAGATCCACAGGTTAGGAATTGCAAGGCCCCCTCCTGCTTCCCTCTCTGCAAAGTTTCAAGGCGAATTCTGGCCTGTTGCTTTTTCCACATAAGCTCCTGAAACAAGGTGTTAATTTAATTTTACAAAAAAAAATTCCAGTGGATCCATATCGGGGCGTTGTGGAGGAGATAAGCGTTTAGGCATCAGCACTATTTTTATCAGGTTGGAGGGTACATAGTTTTTGATTTAATAAAAGCATTAAGACATCCCACCGCGACAAGAGGTACCCCAGGTGAGGATTGAACCATCCCAATTGTTACCCTTTGTCGCAGTAGGATATTTTTAAAATTTTCTTTTCTTTTTTTATGTTTTGTATATGTACTATTACGTTTTACTTATCTTTTACAGCAGGGTACATGCTTATTTTGTTTCTCTTTTAGACCTATCCATAGAATACCTAGAATCCTGTGACCCTCACCCCTTTGGGGAAAAAATAAGAACTCAGTAAAACGGCCCATATTTCTAGAACTTAAAGGCAAATTTAAAAATAAGAAAAACAGAATATTCTGGGACACAGTGGGAATAAACATCAAGCAATAATTGACCACATTTCCTGTGATATGTCCTCCATAATGTTATTAATGAGCGACGTTAACAATTTTCTTAATTTTTATGCCAATGACTAGCACGTGTCTGTAATAATTCCCTTTGCACCACTCCACAGGCTCCGTGTTTCCTTGGGGCGACTTCCTACCAAGTTGCCAGTAAATCAAGAAAAGAGTATTTCCAAGATTCCAGAGTTTTGTTTTTTTTTTCTCCTTTTTTCCTTAAGGCCAGAGTCACACTTGCGAGTGCCTCGCGTGTAACTCGCGCGAGTCCCTCATTGAATCACCTGGCACGGACTCGCACTCTCCTGACAGGAGGGGGTCGGTTGCATATATGTCTATGCAGCTGAGACGCTCCTGTCCTGAGAGGGTGAATCCATGCCGGGTGATTCAATGAGAGACTCGCGCGAGTTACACGCGAGGCACTCGCAAGTGTGACTCTGGCCTAATTATCCAAAATGCATCATCATAGCAACATTTTGGCAACAAATGGCCTTTTTAAAGGATAAGTAAATGTCAGATAAAATTTAATTTGCCATTCGCTTATGCTTGGAAAAGGCCACTTGTTGCCATAATGTTGCTATGATGATGCATTTTGGATAATTAAGGAAAGAAATTACGACTCTGAAGCCTTGGAAATACTCTGCTCCCCATGACTGGACACGTGATATGCCCTGACACTTCTGCTGCTGTAGATGTTTATAGGGGTGATGGAGGAGTGCCCCACTGCTGAGACTCCCACTGTTGGGGAACCAGGACCTGTGTCCCCTGTTTGGTTGGTGTAGCAGTTGTGCAGGGGTTGAGCCTCTTAATTCAAAGTCCATGGGAATACAGGAATTAGCAGAGTAAATCTTTCTCTCTGGGCGTTGACATTTTTTTTTTTTTATGCCCAGCTTGGAAAAGAGCTTGTGGAATGGCAACTGGCGCAGAGATCTCCTTCCTACCGCTCAAAACACCTAACTCCTCCAATACCCCAATCGTTGCCGCTGGGAGTTTAAGGTTTACAGCGGTTACAGAGGCCTAGGTTTAATTTTAAAGGGAACCAAACATCAGGATTTTGGTGTACAAGGTGCAGCCACTGGCACTATGAGGCACAGTGTGTACATACCATTTGTGGGCAGCTCAGATGTGTAGGCTGTGAAATCCAAGTTTATAAAGTTTAAAAATTCATCCGCTTTTTGATTGACGTGAGCACTTCTGCTGCTAATGTCCGGGCGGGTTATGCACTTGATTACCGAGCCCTCTCCCCAGCCCCCCCCCCCTGCTGCCTGTTCCTCCTTCTCACTGGCTGTATGTAAATTTCTCTCTTCGGTTACACAGCGTCGGAGTTGGCGCCTGCGCATAGCGCTTATCACCTGCGCCGTGTTTCTGAAGCCCACAGTACCTAGTATTGTGCAGGACTGGGGAACAGCTGATCTTACCGATTAGCTGCAGCAGACGATATCGTAGCAGCAGGGCGCATGCGCCGCCCTCTCATGCACAATACTAGGTACCGCGGGCTTCAGAAACATGTCGCCAAAGGTCAAGCGCTATGCGCAGGCACCAACTCCAATGCCGTGTAAGTTGAGAGAAATTTACATACAGTCAGAGAGCGGGAGGAACAGGCGGCGGTGGGGCTGCGGGAATCATGTGCATAACCCGCCCGGATATTATCTGGAGAGGTGCACACGTCAGTCAAAAAGTGGATGAATTTTCAAAACTTCATAAACTTGGATTTCACAGCCTAAACATCCGAGCTGCCCACTAATGTTATGTACACAACTTGCCTGATAGTGCCTGTACTGCACTGGCTGAAACGTATACACCAAAATCCTGATGTTTGGTTCCCTTTAAGGCAGGGGTCTCAAACACGCGGCCTGCGGGCCGCATGCGGCCCCTCAGGCTGCTTCGTGCGGCCCCCAGACTCGGGCCCATGTTACTATCGCGGCTGGTGCAGGAGCCACAGCCACTGTCTGCACTTTGTTAGATGAATGTTTTGCCGGCGCTGATCTCTGTCTGAGTCAAGGGCTCTGCCAGCGCAGTGCCGGCAAAACAATAATCTGACAAATCACTGACAGGGGCTGCGGTCCCTGCACCGGCCGTGATAGTGAACAGGGGCACGGGCCTGGGGGCCGCACGAAGCAGAGATGAGGCAGCCGAAGGAGCGCGGGACAGGCGAGAAGACTGTGTGTGTGTGTGTGTGTGTGTGTGTGTGTGTGTGTGTGTGTGTGTGAAGGATGGCACATTAACCCCTTAACGTACTGGGTATGTCATGGCTCCCTGGTACTTAAGGACCCATGACGTACCCAGTACGTCATGGCGACATCGCAGCCCCGGTGGCTACTGAGGCTGCGATCGCTTTGCATTGCAAATACCTTAGATTCGGGGAGGAGGGACCTCAGGAGGGGTGGTGTCTCCTCCCCGGACCTACGGAGGCTGTGATTGGCTGAGCGGCGTTAATCAGCCAATCACAGCAACTAATGTTTCAGCCATTGAAAACGGCTGACACATTGAAATCCAGCCATATCAGTGCAGCTGTAGCACCGGTCATTGGCTGGTGCTGGGTGACCTCAGTTTCACCCGCCCCCAGCTCTGATTGGAGAGACCGGCCTTGTGACCGATCTCTCCAATCACTGTGGATCTGGGGCCACAGACCGCCCCCTCAGCTTTACTCCAGCGTCTGGAAGGTGAAGGGAGCGATCGGTAAGTTATAGCACCCCTGCCCCCTTTCCGCCGCCGCCACTGCCCCCCCCCACCTACTACTACAGCATGGGGACATTACTATAGAATAGGGACAAGGTGGGTACATTACTACAGGATGGGCACATGACTATAGGATAGGGACAAGGTGGGGACATAACTAGCATAGGGACAAGGTGGGCACATGACTATAAAATAGGGACAAGGGGACTTGACTATAGAATAGGGACAAGGTGGGGACATGACTACAGGATGGGGACAAGGTGGGCACATGACTATAGGATGGGGACAAGGTGGGCACATGACTATAGAATAGGGACAAGGTGGGCACATGACTATAAGATGGGGACAAGGTGGGCACATGTCTATAGAATAGGGACAATTTTGGCACATTACTATAGGATAGGGACCTTACTGTAGGATGGGCACATTACTATAGAATGGGACAACTATATGATGGGGACAGTACTACAGGATAGGGAGATTTCTACAAGGGGACAAAGATGGGGAACATTACTATAAGATGGGGACAAGGCTGGACACATTACTGTAGGATGGGGACAAGGATGGGGCACAATACTACAAGGGGGGCAAGCATGGGCACATTACAACAAGATGGGGAACATTACTAAAAGATGTTGGCCAAAATTTCTATATAGTGCTAATTGTAACACTATTAGTTACAAGAAAGGGATAAAATGTAAAAAAAAAAAAAAGGCATGACTTTTTTTTCACCATCACATTTTTATATATATATATTATATTATATTATATTATATTATTTTTTATTTAAACAAAGAATGTGCACATTTATTATAATCAAGTGAAAAATGTTCAAAATCAGTGATCCAAAGGTGTGTTAAAAAAAAAATAATATATATATATATATATATATAGTACCAATAAAAATGTCACTTTGTCCTGCAAAGAATGCGGCCCCCCCCAAATAATTTTTTTCCTCTGTGCGGCCCATACACCCAGCCGAGTTTGAGACCCCTGCTTTAAGGGCACTTCCCCACAGTGTAATACTTAGCCCATCAATATTTTGTAGGGGGTCCGGCACGCACCTACGTACCGTTAACGGAGCAGTACACTCTGACCTCTGTACACGGTTTAGTGCCGGCTCCAGAATACTCCACCACAGCTGAAGTAACGAGTGACGATATAAAGATATAAAGCTTTTTGAAGCCCGGTTGTGACAGTAATGCTTGACTTGATCCCATGGTAGAGGCTTCATTGTATCCCTCCTTGAAGGTGTCTAGGGTTCCTCTTCCATGAGAACAGGGTATCCTGGATATTCTTTGGTATTCTCCGTATTTTACCTTGTATACATAGCAAATACAGTGTAGGTAATGGGGATAATTAGCCCTGGACTGTTTAGGCAACAAACCTTCCTGTCCCTTTGTGCTGTATTTCTGCTTATCCAGAGCCACTGAATTAGGAGCCATGACTGACAGACATTTTTGTATGATGGCATTTATCTCCTGCAGCTGCTCAATGCCACCCCTGCCCCACAGCATCAGCACAGAGGAGGCAGAGTCAGCCGAATATCACGGAAATACCATTAAATTAATGCAAAAATGTGTTTAGTATTTATGGGAAGGTTAATATCCTTGTTCACAAGGTTATTCTCAGCAATGATTAACACTATAACTTTCTTCCACAAGGTGGCAGCAAAACCTGAAAAACTGAAAGGTTCCTTCCCTTGTGTTTGGATACTGTGATAGGGAAGACTCTATGGCTGGTATCTCTGCGCCCTAAACGAATGAATGCAGGTTTTCATTTGTGAATGATGGGCATTTAAACAAAAAGACTAAAGGTGAAGGTCAAGTCCATGCTGGCTCAGAGTTGGAGTGACGGCTGTAGCCACACCGCCTCTGTTAATTGTGAGCGTGCTGTGTATATTTCCCATCTAGGATATGCTATCTATACACCCTAGACCGGAGGCATGAGCTGAGCAGCATGGAGTTAGCAGGGGTGGGCCATTCATTTTCCCGACAGGCCCCATGAGACAGTGACTGTTGAGGAGGGCCAAACCAATAGGCTGAAATTTAGTTTACTCGATATTAACATTAACTTATTTAATTCTATTTTATATTGATATTGTATCCCTTAATATTGAGCAGGATTGGGTATGCTGATACCTCCCTATATACAGTATGAACCCAAACACAGACCTGCATACAGTATGAGTTCCCATACCCTGCTGCGTACAGTGTGAGCGCCCCCACACGGCCCTGCTGCGTACAGTGTGAGCGCCCCCACACGGCCCTGCTGCGTACAGTGTGAGCGCCCCCACACGGCCCTGCTGCGTACAGTGTGAGCGCCCCCACACGGCCCTGCTGCGTACAGTGTGAGCGCCCCCACACGGCCCCGCTGCGTGCAGTGTGAGCGCGGCCCCACTGCGTGCAGTGTGAGCGTGCCCCCACACTTCTCACATAGAAAAAAAAAAATAAAAACACCACATACTCTCCTCCCTCCTATTCCCCCAGTGTTGCTCCGTCATTGTGTCTGCTGTCTGTTGCACACAGCTGACTGCTCTGTTTTCCACCAATGTATTCACAGCTATCTGCATCCTGAGGTTGCAGATAGTGACGATTGTAGGAACGTGGGTGGTGGATGACACGGTGCTGGCCACTGGTTTCAAGCCTTCGGCTGTCTCTGTGCACGGGCTAGATGTAACCCATGGCCCACACTTTGCCCACCCCGGAGTTAGACACTGTTGGGTTAGGTCTACTCGGTCAGCACTTATAAAGGAAGTATCTCTCGTTCAGCATTACAACCTTGTAGGTTTTTGTGATGTTACTAAAGCAACAATAGCACCATCAGTCTTTGGGTTTTACTTGCTTATAATCTTTGGCTCACAATGTTTCCATCAGTCTGGTTTGCATCTCGCCCATGTAGCGTCTGGCCTAATGAAGAGCTACTGCAGGGTACAGTGATGCTCGCAGCCGTGTCTTCTGGATCCTGGGGAATGGAGCTTGGAGGAATGTAATGGAAATCTCAACCTGTAAGATTTTCCCCATGTGACCTGTATCCAGAGGCATAAAACCTCTTGTTAGTGGAAACTAAACATTTTAAATAGAAGCATTGGCTGATGTTATACATGACACTTGCAGGAGTTCCTGGGCTGCATCGCTGTGTATCACTTGGTGCATTAGGTGCCCTGTTGCCTGATTTCTCCTTTGGTTGGACTGTTGGATGTAATACACAGAGCGGTGCTCTAACTCCCAGCAGCCCTAGCCATCAGTTGACTAAAGGCAATGTTGCACCTCGGACGTGGCACAGCCCTGCACATAGTGTACTGTCTGGTGCTGCAAACTCTCCTAATCAGTTGTGTGGCAGAAAGCAGGCAGCACCATTTACAACCACCACGTGAGGTTTGGGCGGTCAATAATATTGTATATCTCTCTATAAAGAAATATCAACCGTCCTATTTAGATTACAAAATCCAAAATAGTGTTCATGGGCACATTATCTTTTCCTTTCTCGCCTTTTCATTGGGGAACACAGACAGTGGGTATTATGATGTCTCCAGGGAGGCGTGACACTAGATTTAAAAACGTGTTAGCTCTCCCCCCCCCCCCCCACAGCATATACCGTCAGTCTTCCCTCGCGCCCAAGTGGTCGGGTCTGCGTACCCCTCCAGGCTCCCTGGAAGCACCTCACACCAAGGTAGCTCCAGAGGGCTAAGCAGAGCCGAGGACCTGCTTCAGCCTTGAGCCGAAGATGCGTCCCCGAGATCCCCGCATCCCCGGACCGACGCGTCTTCAGACGGAGCCAGGAGCAGGTAGGGAGACGACTAGTCATCTGTCCCCTGCATCCAAACCGCTGCCTGAAAAGGCGCCGGTGGGGCGATGCAGGCTGTGATCCCGGGGAGCCTCATTAATTTAGCCCCCGGCGTCTGCCTGCATTCTAGCAACGCCCCCTTTCACTGCTCTGGAAGCCGCTCCGTTCCGATTGGCCGTCACGTTAGTCCCAGCCCTGGGACCAATCAGTCTCCGGGGGCCGTCTCTCCCCTCCATGCTGCCAGGAACGCTGGACGCCATTTTCCACGTGGGGAGCAGACACGGGTGAGATCGCCTCCTTTGCTCTGCACTTCTGCAGCACTATATACCGCTCTGCTCAGCGGTATATTGCGGTCTCTTTAGTGGTGTGTGCCTGCTGGCTAGCGGTGTATATCGGCTATTAGTGGTATATACTGGCTCTTCCTGCAGGTATATGCCGACTGACAGTATATGCCAATAGCCGTCGCTTAATAATACTGCTGGTGGCTCCTCACTCATAGTAACAGTATCCCTATCACCTATAGGGCTGTGGGACTAGGTTGCTAACATGCGTAACCGCAAGGGTGATAAAGCTTCCCAGGCATCCTCTACGGATCTGTACTATGCTTGTACCACCTGTGGACGCTCGTTTTCTAATGGCCGAAGCTATCCACTATGCCAGGGCTGCGATGCCCCTACTACCTTGTCACAACAGACCCCGTTGCCGGACCAGGAGGCCGTACAGTCTTTGGATTCTGCTCCGGCCACCAGCCAGGCAGCACCCACTTCTGATGACGTTATTCCCGTATGGGCTCTTCTAATGTCTAAAAGGCTAGATGATCTTGCAGCTCAGATATCCCAGCCGTCCACAGGCTCCCACAGCCTTTCCCCCAGCTCAGCTCCCTCAGAGGAGCCCGCCTGCTTTGTCTGGTCTCTCTTCCCCAGAACGTAAAAAGGCTGTTTCCAAAAGGCGCCATTGCGACCGATACGCCTCATCCGATTCGGACGATGATCAGTCTGACCCAGGCTCCGTGACTTTTAGTAGTCACGATTCCCAAGACTCTGATTCTGATGTCCCTTCTGAGTCTAGGCATATAGAAGACACACTAATTTCGGCTGTCAATCACTCTGTCGATTGCTGATCAGCCTCCGGACCCGACTTCTCAGTCGGCAATCAAGCGAGCCAAGAAGCCTCCTAAGTCCTTTGCCCAGGATCCGGTTTCTCATCAAATCATATCTAAACGTGGGATCACCCTGATAGGTTTAATAAAAAAACCTTCACTTAATTCGCTTATCCCATTCCATCTGAAATGGTTAAGACCTGGTCAGTACCCCCCATTGTAGATCCGCCAGTATCCAGGCTGGCTAAACACTGTCTCTTTCAGACAACGCGTCTCTCAAGGACTCGTCCGACCGCGCAGTTGATGCTGCGGTCAAATCTATTTTCCAGGCTTCGGGCTCATCTCTTCGCCCCCTGTTTGCCTTGACATGGGTCGCGAGAGCTATGGGTGTGTGGAGTAGGAACCTACGCAAGATGCTTCGCTCTTGTAATATTCCTCCAGAGGCTTTTGAGATCCTTGATTTGTTCTCTCTAGCCTAGAATTATTTTCTTCAAGGCTCTCTAGATGCAGCTAGTTTGTCAGCCCTAACGGCAGCCAATGGTGTCTTTGCCCGCAGAGTCCTGTGGCTAAAGATATGGAATGCGGACAGTGCTTCCAAGAAATCCCTGTCTACATTCCCTTTCCATGGTCTTCGTCTGTTTGGAGAATCCCTGGAAAAACTCATATCTGAGACGACGGGTGGTAAAAGTACCATTCTGCCACAAAAGCGGCCTGTATCCAGGAATTTTAAAAAATCATCTTGGCACAGGCAGTCCTATGGCCCGCTCCCCAAAAACCATCAGCACAAGGATCGTCCCAACGCTCAGATCAAGGATCCGGCCCCTCAAGGGGCTCTTCCTGGCGTTCCCACTCCAAGCAAACTAAAAGTAAGGGACCTCGCACTGTACAGGTCCCCTCAGCACGACAGCAGGTATCCCTCAGATCCGACTCCTGTTGGAGGGCGGCTTCTGCTTTTCCGGGATATCTAGCTAGACCACACTCACGATGCTTGGTTTCGAGAAATCGTCACCTCAGGTTGCAAGATCGATTTCCATTCCCTGCCGGCCAACAGGTTTCTGCGTTCTCGTCTTCAAAAGTCCAAAACGCAAAGCCAGGCCCCATTTCAGGCCATAGCCTCCTTACAGAAAGCAAATGTTATCATTCCAGTGCCCCTGGAACAGCGCGGCAAAGGTTTCTATTCAAACCTTTTTGTTTTTCCCAAAAAAGATGGCTCTGTCCGCCCTATCTTGGATCTCAAAAGCCTGAACAGATCCGTTCGGATTCGGACCTTCCGAATGGAATCATTGAGAGCAGTACTAGCCGCCATGGAATTGGGAGAATTCCTAGCTTCCATAGACATTCAAGATGCTTATTTACACATTCCCATATGTGTCTCTCATCAACAGTTCCTTCGTTTTGCCGTAGGACATCGTCATTTCCAATTCAGGGCCCTCCCCTTTGGACTGGCCACTGCGCCTCGGGTCTTTAAAGGTCATGGTGGCCGTCATGTCCATTTTGCATCCCAGAGGCGTCCTGGTCGTTCCCTATCTGGACGACCTGCTTGTCAAGGGGAGCTCTCCTCAAGTTTGCTCGGAAAGCGTGCAGATTTGCCTAGACACGCTGTCAAGGCTAGGGTGGCTTATCAATTTCAACAAGTCATCCCTCATTCCTCATCAGCGCATCACCTTTTTAGGTATGCTGATACACGGCTCAGTCCCGGGTTTTTCTTCCAGAAGACAAGAGGTCTTCCCTGATCTGGGCCGCCCAATCCCTCCGCTCCCGCCGTTACACATCCCTTCGGAATGGGATGAGTGTTAGGCAAGATGGTGGCAGTCATGGAAGCCGTGTCTTTTGCCCAATTCCATCAGCGCCCTCTACAACGGGATCTTCTATCCTCCTGGGACAAGAATCCAGCTCCTCTAGACCGGTCAGTCCGCCTATCTCGGGCTGCGCTCAACTCCCTCGTCTGGTGGACTCGAGTCTCATCCCTATCTCAAGGGAAGTCCTTCTGCCCTGTCCACTGGCAAGTAGTCATGACAGATGCCAGCCTGATAGGCTGGGGGGCGGTGTTTCTTCGCCACACTGTTCACGGACGCTGGTCTCCTTCCGAGCGCTCCCTTCACATCAACGTTCTAGAGATCAGAGCCATATTTCTGGCCTTTTGGAACTTTCAGCCCTTGCTATTGGGCCTTCCTGTTCGGATCTAGTCAGACAACGCCACGGCTGTGGCCTACATCAACCGTCAGGGAGGAACTTTCAGCAGGGCAGCGATAAAAGAAGTATCCAGGATTCCTCTTTGGGCAGAGATGCACATTCCCATTATTTCAGCTGTCCATATTCCGGGGGTGGACAACTGGGCCGCAGACTGTCTCAGCAGGCAAGGTCTAGCGGCAGAGGAATGGTCCCTCCATGACGAAGTGTTCCATTAGATCATTCTTCGTTGGGGACTCCCAGATGTGGACCTCATGGTGTCTCGGATGAACGCCAAAATACATCCCTTCATATCCCGGTCGAGAGACCCGCTAGCGCTCGGCTCTGACGCTCTAGTCTTTCCGTGGTCGCAGTTTCGCCTGCCCTACATCTTCCCTCCTTTCCTCTCATTCCGAGAGTAATCAAGAAAATCAAAGCGGAGGGAATCCCGGTGATCCTCGTGGCCCCGGATTGGCACAGGAGAGCCTGGTACCCAGAACTTCTCCAACTTCTCGGCGACACTCCCTGGTGTCTCCCCGACCGCCCGGATCTTCTGTCGCAAGGTCCAATATTCCACCAGAATACAGCACAGCTGCGTTTGACTGCGTGGCACTTGAATCCTTAATTCTAGCCAAGACAGGTCTTTCTTCTAAGGTAGTTCATACCATGCTTAATGCTCGGAAGCCTTCCTCCGCCAGTATCTATCACAGGACCTGGAAGACCTATCTTTCCTGGTGTGACCGTCATAATCGGTCGCCCCTTATCTTTTCAATCCCTAATGTTCTTGCCTTTCTGCAAGACGGTCTGGACTCGGGACTAGCTCTCAGTACCCTTAAAGGACAAGTTTCTACCTTGTCAATATTTTTCCAGAAGCAGCTGGCTTCTCGCTCTCAGGTTCGTATCTTTCTTCAAGGGGTAGCGCATTTGGTCCCTCCTTATCGCCACCCTTTAGATCCCTGGGATCTGAATCTGGTTCTCTGAGATCTTCAGCTTCCTCCTTTCGAACCTCTGAGAGAAATCTCTCAACGACTGTCCTGGAAGGTTGTCTTTTTAGTCGCCATTACCTCTATCAGGCGAGTGTCCGAACTGGCGGCCCTTTCCTGTCGCTCACCTTACCTGATATTCCATCATGATAAGGTGGTCCTTCGGCCTTCCCCCGCCTTTCTCCCGAAGGTCGTATCTTCTTTTCACTTAAACAAGGACATTGTGTTGCCGTCATTCTGCCCGGCTCCGGTCCACTCTTTTGGGAAAAAAAAGCCCTTCAGTCTCTAGATCTTGTCAGGGCTCTGTGGATCTACATCTCCAGAACAGCGCCGTTGCGCAAGTCCGATGCCCTCTTCGTCCTCTCAGAAGGACACAAAATGGGCAACCAGGCTTATAAATCCACGATTTCTCGATGGATCAGGACTGCCATTTGTGAGGCATACAAAGCACGAGGTTCTCTTCCCCCTAAATCTGTGCGGGCCCACTTTACGCAAGCAGTGGGTGCTTCCTGAGCTATCCGCCATCAGGCTTCGGCGGCCCAACTTTGCAAGGCCACTACCTGGTCCAGTGTGCACACGTTTACAAAATTCTACACAGTGCATACGCATGCCTCCGCGGATGCTGCTCTTGGAAGACAAGTCCTTCAGGCGGCAGTACCCATTTATAAGTGGCCACTGCTCGGTTTTTTGACAGTGTTTTGATATTTGTTCACTGCAGTTGCAGTCGTTAATCAGCCCTTAGTTTGATGTTATACACTGTTAATAGTTCAGTTCCCACCCAGGGACTGCTTTGGGACGTCCCACTGTCTGTGTCCCCTAATGAAAAGGCGAGAAAGGAAATGACATTTTTGTGCACTCACCATAAAATGTCTTCCTTGGAGCCTTTCATTGGGGGACACAGCTCCCACCCTTGTGGTTTTGGTTGTCCTTCTCCTACTGCTTTTACACCAAACTGAGCTAGTTTCTGGCCTAGCTAGGGTATATCCTGTGGGGGAGGAGCTAACATGTTTTTAAATCTAGTGTCACACCTCCCCTGGAGACATCATAATACCCACTGTCTGTGTCCCCCAATGAAAGGCTCCAAGGAAGACATTTTATGGTGAGTACACAAAAATGTCATTTTACTGGTGGTAATGTATATATTTCATACAGAGTCCTCCAATAGCATATGTTGGGCAAAAAAAGGTTTAGGTATTGCTAACATGGATCATCCGTTTTGCCTGCTGGGGTATCTGTCAGCAGCTTTCTTCCCTCTGAGCAATGACCATTATTCATGTGCCATGTGCAAGAAATCTCTGGCACGTGAGGCCAGTGATTGACTGCAGTGGTCATATGCATGATTCTACCTTATGTCATTGCTGCAGGACTTTAGTGGCAGTGCTTTTTTTTTTTTTTTATTATTATATAATCCAGCTTCTTACTTTTACTTCACTTTTAAAAAAAAAACCAAAAACATTAATGATGCAGCCATGTGGCAATGCTTTAATCTTGCTGTGTATGTCAGTTATACCTGTTGAATGTGTAATATTCTGGAACTTACACATCACTGTGTGCACATGGTCAGATCACAAGGTGCTTTATTCTATGACCTCACTGTCTTTATGATATCCCTGCAGTGGCATCACTGTTCTTGCGCCGGTGCGCCTCTGTGCAAGCCGCCTGCGCGCCGCCGAGACAAATAACCATACTCTCCTATGTCCTGAACTTGCTGCTGACGTGCGACATGGTAGAGTAGGACACATTACGTGTTTTGCTATGGTTTAGTTGTTACGCCCCGATTGGCTCCACATTTTGTTAATAGTTTACATGTTTATACATTTCTGTGGATATTGGGAATTTATATTCTAGAGCTCTGGATACATTTTCCATTTATTCTGAATTGGATTTCATGTCTCATGGCTAAATACCTTGCTTTTTAGCTAAAAAGGAATGTTTTAAGCATGCCAGGACTCTGCTGAAGTGGACATTTGTTTCTTTTACCACAATCTAAAAGCCCTGCTATTACACAGAAATCCTCTCTGAGTCATGCCTTTATTTCCTGTATGTCAGAGTAGGATCCTAAAAAAACATTTTTTTTTTTTCATTTAACAATTTAGTTTTTCTAAAACTGAAAGGTTTCATCTGGGCAAATCTTTCTCAAAGGTAACTTGTCAGCTTCTTTACCCCATCTCTAACCAGGGCTGTGGAGTCGGTAAGCCAAACCTGCGACTCCGACTCTTCAATTTTCCTGACTTCGACTCCACGACTCAGACTCCCACATATATTGCTTAAATTTAAGAGAAAAATTTATTGTAGTACAATTTGAACATCAAACATTTTAATTGTTTTTATGATACAATAATCAAGATATTTAGATAGAACATAAAATATATTTATTGGAATACAATAAATAACTTTAGAACTCAAGTCCTCTTGTGCCTGGCAGTCCTGTAGGCCACTCATCCTAACTGCCACCTCAGTCACAGCTTTTTTTTCTTTAGTATGCTGTTGATAATTAAGCAGTATACGATGACTTGAGTCCACAAGAACAGCTGCCAGAAGAATTTTATTTTCCAATAGCTGTGTCTTTCATTGAAGCAGAAATGCAATCTGTGATTAAACCTCCGCTTTGGGACAGGCAAAATAGCAAGTTCTTCCACTCCCTTATGAAAATGCCGGGAGTTAAATCCTCAGCTTGTAATTTGTTAGTCACGGTAAATGGGTGATTAAGCAATTCCTTCAATTCAGCCACCTGTGTCCATTGACCTTCATTTTAGAGTTACTTGAGGGTTCGCCATTTCTATAAGAAACTGTTTTAGTTCAAGCGATTGCTCAATCCTTAAAATGCTGCCCCATCGAGTGGCTTGATTGACAATTCCCCCTTTCCCAGCACGTCTCTTCAAGATGAAATCAATTTTAGGAGTTCTGGCGGCAATAACAAATGTCCTCACTTTTCCAATTAGATTTCCAGCATGTCCCTCTTGCAGACTATCTGCAAGCTGCAGCATGTGCACAACACCGCGCATGTGATGAATATGAAAGTGTTTTAAAGCAGCTTCAACAAGATTCTCATTCTAAAGTATCATTTTGCTGTTCTTCTGCTGTAATATCTGTTTGTTCCTCAGTTACATGAACAGCACTGTGGCTCCATCTCACACATACTGAATCCTAAATTTTCTTCTAGCTGTTGTTCATTACTCTCATTCATCAGTTTAATTCTACTTATCATGTTTGAAGCATTGTCTGTTACAATAGCAAGAACCTGTTCTTTTTTTGAGTTCGTAATCTTACAGAACGGTTTCCACTGGAGAAACTGGAGGCCTCAAACTGATCCTCACAAAGAATGAGCATGTCAGTTTGTGGCATTTTTCTAATCTGCTTTTGCTATTGAAAACATTATCTATGAGCTCATAAACCATCCAGGTGATGCGGTTTTTTAAAAAGCTGATCTGCAGCTGAAAAACGTATCCTCAAAAAACACAGCAAAAACGCTGTGTGAATGTAGCCTTAGATCAGGAATAGAACAGACATTTATAGGACATTTCATAAGTTTCCCAAATTCCTATGAAAAAATATTCAACACATTCTGCATTGCACTACTGTATCCAATTTATTATATATTTTAGGAGTCTGTCGGACCATTTTATACCAACTCCACCAAAATGAGCTCCGACTCCACAGCCCTTTCTCTAACCCCCCAATGAGTGACCAGCATGTCTGTACTGTACCCAATTAACAAGCGCCTTCTTATAACTTAGTAACTGCTTTAGGCCACGTGCGCACGTTGCGCTTTTTTTGCGTTTCTGCAGGGTTTTAAGCTGCAGCGTCACGTTGTCAAAATACGTTCTGCTTCCCCAGCAAAGTCTGTGAGAATCATGCAAAATTCGTGCGCATGTTGCTTTTTTGAACGCAGCGTTTTGAAAGTAAAAAATTTGACAATCTGTGTTTAAATATGCAGCATGTCAATTCTTTTGAGCGTTTTGGCGGCGTTCTACACCCATTGAAATCAGTGAGTTGTTGAAAAATGCTAAAATGCTAAGCAGTGCATTTTTGTCGTGATCCGCATGTTTATTTGACATAAGAAACACAGGTCTTTTGGTCTCTCTCTTTCTGTCCATGTTGGTCTCTCCCTCCCACCCCTTCTCTCATACTCACCAATCCCCAATCACCGCCACGGCGCTGCACGGCGTTCACTGTTGAGGCTTCTCTTTTGAAAATGCCAGCCGCTCATTATTCCATCTCGTATTCCCTGCTTCCCCCACCCACCGGTACCTATGGTTGCAGTCAGACACGCCCCCACGCTGAGTGACAGCTGTCTCACTGCAACCAATCAGTTGCCGGTGGGCGTGTCTATATTGTGCAGTAAAATAAATTTAAAAAAAAGATGTGCGGTCCCCCTTCCCCCTCCAAAATGATACCCAGCCAAGATAAAGCCACACAGCTGTGGGCTGGTATTTTCAGGATGGGAAGCGCCACGTTATGGGGAGCCCCCCATCCTCAAAATATCAGCCAGCAGCTGCCCGGAATAGCCACATCCATTAGATGTGACAGTTCCAGGACTCTACCCGTTGTCCTGGTGCGGTGGTAATCTGGGTAATAAGTAGTTAATGGCAGCCCATAGCTGCCACTAAGTTCTAGCTTAGTGATGGCAGGCATCATTGAGACACCCCCTCATCACTAAGCTGTAGAGAAAGTGAATAATCAAACACCGAAAAATCCTTTATTTGAAATAAAAGACAAAAAAACACCCTCACCACTTTATTAACCCTCAAAAACACCTCC
Organism: Anomaloglossus baeobatrachus; assembly: GCF_048569485.1. NCBI lineage: Eukaryota > Metazoa > Chordata > Amphibia > Anura > Aromobatidae > Anomaloglossus > Anomaloglossus baeobatrachus. Next base: position 467,100,837 of record NC_134358.1, read on the forward strand.
AGGTCTGACGTAATCCTCACAAGGTCCCACGACGCTTTCAGCTCTGCTACATCGGAAGCTGACAGCGAGCGGCCATAGGTCCTTCTGACCACTATTTGTGAGCTCCACGCAGCAACTGAAGTGAGTCGCGCTATCATATGTGCTGTCACTGAGGTTACCCACGGCCACCGCTATCAGGTGGAGGACTGCAGCTATGGCCGCAGGGAACCTGAGTGATTGCACCGCTGATCGCGTGGCGCACTTCAGTCACTCACCTCACTTCAGTCACTCAAGGGATTTGCGGTCACAGGTGGTGAGTCCATTACGTGTGACCGCGAATCAGGCTGCGACACTGTGAGAGCCGCACGATGTCAGTGAACTCGGGTGAAGCTCTGACATCACTGCTGCGGACTCCTGTGTCCTGGCACTGACCTCGGAGGTTCATCTGAGTTTGACAGCACACAGACGCAGGATGACAATGAGGTCGGGTGAAGTTCATCCGAGTTCATTCTCATCGCCCGGCTCTGTCTGTGTCTGCTGTCAGCGGGTATGTAGCAGAGCTGAATTGCTGGGGGACCGCACTGACAATGCATCCAAAACGCATACAAAATTCATCCAAAATACATGCGGTTTGGATGCATTCTTTTTGTCAAAACGCAGTGATAAGTCTGCCAGAGGGTGCGCTTTTTTTCTGCACTGATCAGGACGCAGTGTGCGCACAAGCCCTTATACTTGTAAAATCAAGTTTTAACCTGCACTTGTGCTAGGAGGACTAGTCCGGCGGTTTTCACCTTGACAAATCCTACCTCTCATTTTGTAAATCCACCCTCCCCCACCACCACCATCTGTCTTTTCTTTCCCAGGAGCGTGACTGACCATGTTTTGCACAAGCACCAACTTTATTTCTGGAGATGTTAAGCATGTTTCCTGCTTCATCAGTTGTATGACCACTGTCCCGGGAGGTAGATCACTGAGCTGACAGGCTATGTGCGCACGTTGCGTAGTTACATGCAGTTACTGCATGCGTCCTGCGTCCCCTGCATAATCTATGGAGATTATGCAGGAGCCGTGCGCACGTAGTGTCTTAGACCGCAGCTGCCCGAAGCGCGCATTCTAAGAAGTGACATGTGACTTCTTCCGTGCGCTTTGCCTATGGGAGGAGCTGCAGTCAGAGCGCATGGAATCGGCTTTTTTTTTCCCACTACGGACTTTATCTGCAGCGATTGGAAGCGCACGTGTGCTCTTCAGATCTCTGCAGAAATTTCTGCAGTGACTGTACGCAACGTGCGCACATAGCCTTACTCTAGTAAATAATGTCTGTTACGGCCCGAGGGGGGTGTGCTTACAAGTTGAGATGGAGGATTGGTCCAGAATAATCAACGCCCTGATGGACTAGTCCTCACAGATTTGCATAGTGTGAACGCAGATTAAGATTTGATTGTACAATTATAGATCGATCGCTAAAGTATAAGGAGCAGGTCACTATGGAGAAAACCGATGAGTAGAGACATGATGGTGGCCTAGCGAAGCTGACAAGTTCCCTTTTACAGGGATTTGTCATTTTATGTTTAATTTGCAGACATGTTGGTTACGTGCTTTTGTGACCCATAAGAATCTCAGATTCTCTTCTGCACTTGGACTTTTCACTCCCTTGACCATAATTTGGCCACTGACAGAAGCTTGTGACCAGTCCTGTTCATCATACTTTCCCATATGAGATGGTTTTTCTTGGAGGAGACTGATGGACATGGCTGGTCACATACGCCTCCATCGGCAGCCGTTCTGAGAACACAAGAGCTGGGCAATCTGAGGCAGGAACAACTTGTATATGACGAAGTCCCACAAAATCATGTCCCCAACACATCACTTAAAATAAAGATGGTGACCAACACCTTTATAATGAATTCACTCCGGCAGCCGGCTGATGCGACCCTCACCCCTTGCTTTAGGTGCTTTTTTTGTATTTTTAGTTCTCCTGTATGACATTTTGTGATCAATATTATTATTTTATTCTTTTTTTTTGGGGGGGACTGTTTATTTGTGCGGTCCTTGTCAGTGTGGTTGTGAAAGGGTTGACAAACCTCCACAGGTTTATTGCTCTCCTATATTTTTGAGCGAATGGAAAGAAATGACAGTTTTTAGTTTTGCCTGCGTCAACGGCTTTTCTGTTCCCTCTTTTTTTTTTTTTTTTTTTTTTTTTGTCTTCAAAATCTCCAGTCATATGGAAGCATCAGATGAATAAGTTTTCCGTTGCTGCTGTGTATAGCTGCATGTGATGTGGTCAGGACGGCCCAGTGTTCTCGTGAGTCATCATTCTGGACTGTCACCACCCTTCTGCAGACCCAAAATGTGAATCATATTTCTCGGGGTTTCCCAGACGCAGTCTTGTGTAAATCTTTCCTTTCTTCCCTCCATTTTCAGAGGGAGCCTTCTGCGCCGAGCCACTCACATGGGAATCCTTGGAAATGACACACATTTCCATTCATTACTAGTGGGATGCTTCTGCTGTAACAGATCGTTTCTTTCTACATTTTTGATGATGTTGGGTGGAGTAGAGTTGCGCGTGGTCTTAATTCTGTTACACTGATTCATACAGCTATCTAGAATATGCCGCCACGTCTATTTGGGCATCTGCAAATCCCATGATGTTCTCTACCTTATCCATGCTGACATTACACAAATTCAGGTTGGGGTGCTGCATTACATACAGGTTTGTGACACACTCCCATCAGAGCACTCTTCAATTCTTCAAGTAGAGGAGAAAAGCAGCTGCAAGATAAAATCTCTATTGCTGTGCTATTTGCAAGGAATGTATGGATGAAGACTTTAGAGGGAACCTGACATCTCCAGAAATGCTATTTACCTGCAGATTATAGTGGCAGTATGCTGGTAATGGTGGCCGGCATACAATACTCTGAGCACACGAAGTGCTCCCCTGCATATTCAGCCTAGCTGTCTGCAGAGCTGGCTGTCAATCAATGTGCCGAGGAATGATGACAGCCCTACCAGTATAGTGAGTGGTGTTTGTAACCGCTCCCCACACCGCCCCAAAGACTTGGAGTCAGCGGCTGCAGAGAGAACAATTTAATTTTATGGGCGGCACGGTGGCTCAGTGGTTAGCACTGCAGTCTTGCAGTGCTGGGATCCTGTGTAGACAACATCTGCAAGAAGTCTGTATGTTCTCCCCGTGTTTGCGTGGGTTTCCTCCGGGTTCTCCGCTTTCCTCCCACACTCCAAACACATACAGATAAGGAACTTCGATTGTGAGTCCCAGTGATGAAGATATCTATAAAGCGCTGTAGAATTAATAGCGCTATATAAGTGAGGAAAATAAATAAATTTTCTACCCTTAGCCGCTACTCCAATTAGCTGGCTAAAGAACTAAGCCCATAAAGAGGCACATCTCCAGGTTTATTACACAGCAGTATTAATCAGGAGTGATGCTTTGAAGCTTAAAGGGAACATGTCAGCAGAAATTTCCCCTAAAACCTAAAAGCTTCCCCCTCTGCAGCTCCTGGGCTGCATTCTAGAAAGGTCCCTTTTATTATTGTGCCCCCTTTCTGACCAAAATACAGAGTTTATAAAGTGGTACCTTTTTGGGTTTGGATTCTGTAAATGTGACACGGGGGCGGGCTGCCTGCCTCAGGGCAAGATGGGAAGGAGGTGACGTGGGGTCAGCAGCACCGCGCTTGCGCAGAACGAAGGACGCCGAGGGGGAAAGCGCGGTCCCGCAATTATTGGCGGTTGCTTGGTAATAAACATCACAGCACCGCCCATAATCTAAAGCCTGCGCGCACGTCACCAGCGGTGACACTGGGCACAGTGCTCATCCACGAGAGATGGGCACTGGGCATGCGCAGGGACCTGTGGAGCACTGGGCGGCGTCCACAGCTATGGAAAGGAGTGGTGGGGGACGGCCTAAAGCGGCAGGAGGCAGAATAACGGACGCCAGGCAGCCCGCCCCCGTGTCACATTTACAGAATCCAAATCCAAAAAGGTACCACTTTATAAACTCTGTATTTTGGTCAGAAAGGGGGCACAATAATAACAGGGACCTTTCTAGAATGCAGCCCAGGAGCTGCAGAGGGGGAATCTTTTAGGTTTTAGGGGAAATTTCTGCTGACAGGTTCCCTTTAACATTCGTTAGTTATAGCATGTGTGTTTAGCACTTTCATGTAGACATGATGTAAGGCTCAATCCTCAGTAGCTCATAGTCCTAATCACTGGACTGATGCATTTAAAACCCACGCTCTGTCTTATTGACCACTGATCGCTTTAACCCAGTGACCCACAGATGTCCGGGATGTCCTAAAACGTCATCCTCCATATCTCATGCATTGTGAAGATATAGCCGATTGTCACATCGCTCCGCCTGCTCCTGGATGTCAGAATTAGACTCTGCTGGTTCGCAGGTTTGGGACCTTACAATCAGATCTGGGTCAAATGTATCGTATTAACTGCACCAGAACAATAGCACCAGTGATGGCCGCTTCTTTAAGTCCTAGATTTGCAGCTAAACCGCTCGCTCTGGCTGCACTCATTTTTAGTAATTGGTTTAATTTTTTTATAGAATATTAAAGCGAATCTGACAAATGTGTCAAGTATGACATGAGTGTGTTCAAATAATGTTTTTTGTTTCATTTTTCAGTTTTTGGTGCAGTTAATATAAAAAATTGAATCTTTTTTTCTGTTTTTAATGCGCTTTTCTGGCCTACAAATGAGAACACTCCATGTGCTTTGTTTTGCGTGTTAGTACAAAGTACAAGATCCCTCTTAATCCTCATTTTCCTCATTTATTGAGATCAAGGAGAAGAATTTAAATTCAGGCTTTTTTTATAATCTGTTAAGTAAAATCTTCATGTGAATGGCTGTTGAAATCTTTTTTTGCAGATGTTTTTTTTTGTTTTTTTTTTTAATCTTGTTCTGTGCTAATCGTATAAATCAGATGTCCTCCCGCCGGTGGCTGCAGACCAGCTTCTGTACAGTGGGATTGTGGCTAATCCACTGACAGCTGAAGCACAAGAATGTGATGGAGGGAAGTGTGGCATTTCAGCCTTTTCATACCTCTCCTCCTGTTGCGTCAGAAGCACATGGTCTTAATCTGAACGTCAACCACCTAAAGGGAATGTCCAGAAATGTTTACCCACATGGAGCCTCAGTGCAGCTATAAAACAGTGTGAGCAGATGCCTTTCCCCCCCCCATAAACAATGTCTGCTTTACAAGCTGCTGTAAAGGATGGGTGGAGAATGAGCTAGTGGTGTAAACAGGATTATCCATGTAAATTGTGCTGTAACAAACCCTGTGATACTATGCAATAATCGGATTGTCGTGCTACAACTGCTAAGTGAACATGCACTGTGGAATGATGTGCACTTCGTTTAAAGGCAATCTGTCAGCAGGTTTTTGCCACCTAATCTGAGAGCAGCATAATGTATGGGCAGAGATCCTGATTCCAGCAGTGTGCTACTTACTGGGCTGCTTAATGTAGTTTTGAGAAAATCACTGTTTAATCAGCAATAGATTAACATTAGAGGATAACATGGCGTGCTGCCAGGTAGTCCAGCATATTCATGAGCTCTATATAACTGCTAGATCTGCATCAGAGAAAACATGGATTTTATCAAAATGACAGCAAACAGCTCAGTAAGTGACACATCACTGAAATCACGGTCTCTGTTTCTACATTTATGCTACTCTTGGATGGGGTAGCAAAAACCTGTGACAGATTCCCTTTAAGGGGAGCTTACCAGCAGAAAATGACTGTTCAAACCTAGCACAGTCACTTGGTGTGGTCACCTGTTCAATACACCTTCCCACCTACTTGTTTTCTTAATAGCAATGGGTTTACAGGAGCCTGAGAAGATTGGAGATACAGTCATATGAAAAGGTTTGGGCACCCCTACCTTTTTTTTCTTTATAACAATTTGGGTTTTTGCAGCAGCTATTTCAGTTTCATATATCTAATAACTGATGGACTGAGTAATATTTCTGGATTGAAATGAGGTTTATTATACTAACAGAAAATGTGCAATCCGCATTTAAACAAAATTTGACCGGTGCAAAAGTATGGGCACCCTTATCAATTTCTTGATTTGAACACTCCTAACTACTTTTTACTGACTTAGGCCATGTGCGCACTTAAAGGATTTTTCGCGGATTTTGCCGCGGATTTGCTGCATGTTTCGCTGCAGAAAATGTTCATAACATCTCTGCAGTGAATCACCAGCAAATCCTATGGAGAAAAAAAATCCTGTGCGCACTGGGCGGAATTTGACAGCTGCATGTTTTGCTGCGGGAATCCCGCAGCAAAAACAAGTGCATGTCACTTCTTTTCCGCACATCGCTGCGGGATTTCACTCCATTGACTCAATGTTAATCATGAAATCCCGCAGGGAATAACGCAGGCAGCAAATTCTGTGCGGTTCACTGCGTTTTCCTGCGTTATTCCCTGCGGTATTTTGCGGTTTACCTCCGGTAATGTGCATCACTTGCTTGCGGTTTTGCAGGGAAGTGATGTCATTACAGGAAGAGGAAGCCGTGCAGAGTAAACACACACACATCAGACACAGAACACACATCACAGACATAGATCACATAGACACAGACACATAGAACACACATAGAAAGAAAACGGAAATATAGAAAAAAAAGAACGTGGGCTCCGCTGCATATTTACCTTCCAGCCGAGGTAAGCACACAGCGGCGGCCCGGTATTCTCAGGCTGGGGAGGGAGAGGGGCAGGGGTAATGTCCCCCGCCTCACTCCCCCTCCGGCAGCCGAGAATATCAGCCGCAGCTGCCCCGGCACTGTCGCATCCATTATGCGGCACTGCCGGCGTGTCCTCTGCTCTTCTTGCCACCGTGTAGCAGTGGTGACAAGGTAATACAAGGGGTTAATGGTGATGGGGGACCACCGCCATTAACCCCAGGCTTGATCATGGCAGCGTCTATGTGACAGCTGACATGATCAACCCGTAAGTAAAGTGAAAAAACACAGACACCAAAAATCCTTTATTTTAAATAAAACCAACAAGCCTCGTTCACCATTTTATTAACCCCTCCCGCACCAAAGCTCCGGCGTAATCCACCGCTCCGACATCCACAGCTCCGGCTCCGACGTCCTGCACTGCTGACATCCAGCCGCGACTGTCACAGACAGGCTGAATGCAGCAGACAGCAGAGGTAATTATCGGTCATTTCCCACGGCCGGTAATGTGAACTCACTGCCGACCGTGGGAAATGTAGCGATCTGTCATCTATCTATCTATCCCTCTGTCTGTCTGTCTATCTATCTATCTATCTATCCCTCTATCTATCCCTCTGTCTGTCTATCTATCTATCTATCTATCTATCCCTCTATCTATCCCTCTGTCTGTCTATCTATCTATCTATCTATCCCTCTATCTATCCCTCTGTCTGTCTATCTATCTATCTATCTATCCCTCTATCTATTCTTCTGTCTATCTACTATCAGAATTAAATGTATTTTTTTTTTTTTTCTTCAATGTGCTTTATTGCATTGAATGCAATAAAGCACATCCCAACCCGCACGCGGCAAAACCGCGGCAATACCGCGAACAATACCGCGGTAAAGCATGCGGTTTTCGGGTGCGGTTTCCCGCGTTTTTTTACCGCGGGTGCGGTAATCTTTGAGAGGATGCGGAATTTTCTCAAGAAAATTCCATTTCCCAGTGCGCACAGAGCCTTACTGAAGCACTAAATAGTTTTTCTAGCCTCATTGAGCTTTGAACTTCATAGGCAGGTGTATCCAATCATGAGAAAAGGTATTTAAGGTGGCCACTTGCAAGTTCTCCTATTTAAATCTCCTATGAAGAATGGCATCATGGGCTCCTCAAAACAACTCTCAAATGATCTGAAAACAAAGATTATTCAACATAGTTGTTCAGGGGAAGGATACAAAAAGTTGTCTCAGAGATTTAAACTGTCAGTTTCCACTGTGAGGAACATAGTAAGGAAATGGAAGAACACAGGTACAGTTCTTGTTAAGCCCAGAAGTGGCAGGCCAAGAAAAATATCAGAAAGGCAGAGAAGAAGAATGGTGAGAACAGTCAAGGACAATCCACAGACCACCTCCAAAGACCTGCAGCATCATCTTGCTGCAGATGGTGTCAATGTGCATCGGTCAACAACATAGAGCACGTTGCACAAGGAGAGGCTGTATGGGAGAGTGATGCGAAAGAAGCCGTTTCTGCAAGCACGCCACAGTCGCCTGAGATATGCAAAAGCACATTTGGACAAGCCAGTTACATTTTGGAAGAAGGTCCTGTGGACTGATGAAACAAAGATTGAGTTGTTTGGTCATACAAAAAGGCGTTATGCATGGAGGCAGAAAAACACGGCATTCCAAGAAAAGCACTTGCTACCCACAGTAAAATTTGGTGGAGGTTCCATCATTCTTTGGGGCTGTGTGGCCAATGCCGGCACCAGGAATCTTGTTAAAGTTGAGGGTCGCATGGATTCAACTCAGTATCAGCAGATTCTTGACAATAATGTGCAAGAATCAGTGACGAAGTTGAAGTTACGCAGGGGATGGATATTTCAGCAAGACAATGATCCAAAACACCGCTCCAAATCTACTCAGGCATTCATGCAGAGGGACAATTACAATGTTCTGGAATGGCCATCCCAGTCCCTAGACCTGAATATCATTGAAAATCTGTGGGATGATTTGAAGCGTGCTGTCCATGCTCGGCGACCATCAAACTAAACTGAATTGGAATTGTTTTGTAAACAGGAATAGTCAAATATACCTTTATCCAGGATCCAGGAACTGATTAAAAGCTACAGGAAGCGACTAGAGGCTGTGATTTTTGCAAAAGGAGGATCTACAAAAATATTAATGTCACTTTTATGTTGAGGTGCCCATACTTTTGCACTGGTCAAATTTTGTTTAAATGCGGATTGCACATTTTCTGTTAATACAATAAACCTCATTTCAATCCAGAAATATTACTCAGTCCATCAGTTATTAGATATATAAAACTGAAATAGCTGTTGCAAAAACCCAAATTGTTATAAAGAAAAAAGGTTAACATTAATAGGGGTGCGCAAACTTTTTCATATGACTGTAGGTAGAAAACAAGTGCAAGTGCTTTATTTCAGTAATTCAATACAAAAAGGGAAACACATATATTAGTGTCATTACACACAGAGTGATCTATTTCAAGTGTTTTTCTGTCAGTGTTGATGATTGTGGCTTACAGCCAATGAAAACCCAAAAGTCATTATCTCAGAAAATTAGAATATTATATGAGACCAACTGAAAAAAATGATTTTAAACTCAGACATGTTGGCGCCTACTGAAAAGTCTGTACAGTAAATGCACCCAATACTTAGGGCTCCTTTTGAATGACTTACTGCACTAATGTGGCGTGGCATGGAGCCGATCAGCCTATGACACTGCTGAGGTGTTATGGAAGCCCAGGTTCCTTTGATAGCAGCCTTCAGCTAATCTGCATTGTTAGGTCTGGTGTCTCTCATCTTCTTCTTGACAATACTCCATAGATTCTTCATGGGGTTTAGGTCAGGCGAGTTTGCTGGTCAATCAAGCCCAGTGATACTGTGGTTATTAGACCAGGTATTGGTACTTTTAGCAGTGTGGACAGGTGCCAAGTTCTGCTGGAAAATGAAATTTCCATCTCCAAAAAGCTTGTCAGAGAGGGAAGCATGAAGTGCTCTAAAATTTCCTGGTAGATGGCTGCGCTGACTTTTTTTAGTTTTGATAAAACACAGTGGATCTACACCAGCAGATGACATGGCTCCCCAAACTATCACTGTGGAAACTTCACACTAGACCTCAAGCATCTTGGATGTGGCCTCTCCACTCTTCCTCCAGACTCTGGAACCGCGATTTCCAAATGAAATGCAAAATTTACTTTCATCTGAAAACAACCCCTGGACCACTGAGCAACAGTCCAGTTTTTCTTCTCTTTGGCCCAGGTAAGACGCTTCTGGCATTGTCTATTTGTCATGTGTGGCTTGTCACAAGGAATGCAACAGTTGTAGCCGATGTCCTGGATACATCTGTGTGTGGTGGCTCTTGAAGCACTGACTCCAGCAGCAGTCCACTCCTTGTGAATCTCCCCCAAATTTTTTAATTGCCTTTTCTTAACAATCCTATGAAGGCTGCGGTTATCCCGGTTGCTTGTGCACCTTTTTCTACCATACTTTTTCCTTCCACTCAACTGTCCATTAATATGCTTGGATAAAGGCAACATGACGTCAGCTGTGATGCCCATCAACGAGTTCCTGCCCCTGTCGACGTGACATCACAGGAAGCCGCAAAATCTAGGCAGTAGCGGTCACATGACCGCTCTGAGCCGGGGCAGAGGGGCTGACAGCAGCGCAGGTAGGTAGTTATCTACTTACCTACTTACACCTATGTAGCCCAATAGTGAAATGGAAAAAAAAAGCAAAATAATCCGGATAATCATTTTAATGTCGATTTTGTTTTTTGGGCCCGGGAAGACAAAGTTGTGCAGAAGAACGTGGTGCACACATTACTTTTCATCCGGGAATAATGTGGATTGATGGATTTGTACCAAAGTGATGAGACATTTCACTGAATGGATCCATTACGGTATCCTTTTTATTTCTGTTTTTGCATCTCTCATATGGATACGAAAACAACTATATACTGGACATGTGAACCCCACCTAAGAAAGCCGGCCTGGAGTTTCTCCTGTAGACTCAAATCTGCGCTGATTCTTTCTGACTCAAAGACCCATGTGAGTGGAGTAATTGGCCGTTGCTCGTGGCTTTTGTAGAGGGCTCAGCACAGATTGTATTCTACTAGGAGGTGCCATTCAGAAGTAGAAAAAAAACACCACGGTTACTTACCGGTAGCCGGTTTTTCCAGAACCCATGACAGCACCACGTGATATAAGGGTGCTGTCATGGGTGAGGGGAAAAGTGGAGTTAAGAAAAAAATTCTACCATCTGGTAAATCGAGACAAACAGAAAATATGTTGGAATATTGTGGGAACTTGTCCCGATGGACAGTTGGTACCGGGGTCTTTGTGGAGCATCTGTGCCTGCCGTCCAGTACAGCAATACTTAATCCCTGCTTGGACTTCTTTTTCTATTCTTGGAGAATTTGAGGTGGTTGTTGAGGAGATGATGGTTTGGCTTCTCCTCTGGGAACGGCCCGGCTTGTGTAACTGCTTTCATATGTGGGATTTCTAGCCAAAGCTGGTCCTGGTTATAAGACCAAATGTGCCATTATCCTTATGGAAAAAATGTGGAAACTTCAGTTGTAAATTGTGAGCCCTCCCACTGAATGCAGATTAGTCACCAAACCACCAATGTAGTCAGTGCCTGCTGCAGACTGGGGACCGGAGCCCCTCCTCATTACAGGAACTTGCTGGATTACCCAGTGCGCTAGGTAACGTGTGAGCATTACTAGGCATTTCACTCTGCAGCTCTGCAGTGTGCGCTTCTGTCCACAACAGCTGGGGAGGAATGCTGCTGCTGGGGGAGAGCACACACTGTCTGCTCAGCCACCTCTCTGCCTGGGGCTCTGCAGATCCGAGAAGCATCTCTTCAACAAAGGAGTTATTCTGAGACTGTGAAAAGGAAGCCTATTAAATAGCGTGCGATGCTTATGGGAACGTCAAGCCTGGCACACTAGGAATTAAGATATTTGCATGGGTAAAGGATGCCTGCTCTGGCTGAGGATTACAAAGGATGCCATTTGCCTCTTGGGAGCTACTTTGCTAACTTCTAGTGACTGAAGTGCTGCAATCACCTTCTTGTATTGAAGTTCCTCAAGAAGCCTTGTGTTTATAAGATGGAGGCAGAATATTTGGTCGTTTTGCTCTGTGAAATTGATTGCCTGTAGCTGGCATAATGAAGTAAACACATCCTCTGTCTTTGTCATGTGGGACTTTTGGGATTTAGCCGGCAGCGTTTCTCCACGAGTACACAGTTCCCTTGTGGTCTGAGTCATCACAAGTGAATGAGCATTTTCTTTTAGGCTTGATTGTTTCTAGTTTTGTAGACCTTGTAGTTTTGTTTGCTTTTTTTTTTTTTTTTTTTTTGTTTTTTGTTTAGCATCTAGATTTCACATTGGGTGTCATTGTCGGATTAGAATTTCTGAAAGCAGTACAATGAATGAAAATCCTTTTTGGATGATCTGAGAAACCCAGCATTGATTTAGCCAGATGCGATTGTATACAGCCATGAGACAGCTGACTCGTGAGTCTCTGACCTTGCATGGAGCACTGGCTCTTTACCTCCTTCTAGTAAATAAGTAAAGAAGACTTTTATAGCCGCTCATTGAATTGGTTCTTAGATCATAACCTCTGGTAAACAGGGCAAGAGAGCATCTCCATCTGCCTGGATGTTTGCTCCCTCTGTTTTTGTGGCATTGCAGTGGTCCACATGATGATACATTTGGATTTTAACGGTTTTTGTTATGGGAGCTATTGTTTTTTTGATGCTGTTGTTTTTCTCTGTCTTCTGAAATGTCACCGAAAAGGTTTTTCGTTTTTTTTCTAATCCATGAGGCTTGGATCAGTAGTATAGAGTGAAGACATGAGTGGGCATTGTGCCATTATTTTCCAGTTCCAGTAGCACGTGATAAAGAGCCTTGGCTCCAAGCAAGATCGAATGAGCCGCGTTTGTATTGTGGTCTTGGAGGAGGGGGAGGACGAGTCCCCTCATTTTCCCTCCAAGTTATCAAGTTATGGAAATCCCTACCGTCCGCCACCTCCTAAAGCTGTGTCGGTAAGACTTTGATCTGTTGTGACTATGCTTGTATTCCAGTTACTTTCAGTCTAGGATTCTGAATGTGAAAGTTCAACTATTGTAAAATAAGTTTTCCCCTAAACTTTAAAAAAAAAAACAAAAAACCCCTGGAAAGTATTGTAATGGTTACAAATGTCATTCTGCAACTTCTATGTGCTGCTAGTTTCCAGGAAATTATGCCGTATAAGCTCACATGGGCTCTGGCACCTGGAGTATCTGTATTTTTAGCAAGCGTCACGATCTTACATCAATGTCTCATAGCTAGGTCAATTTTCCATTCAGGACATATATATATATATATATATATATATATATATATATATATATATATATATATATATATATATATATATATATATATATATATTATATATATATATATATTTATTATATTATATATATTTATTATATTATATACATATTTATTATAATATATATATATATATATATATATATATATATATATATATATATATATATATATATAGAATATATAACACACACACACAATATATACATACACATATTTATATATAAAATATTTATTTATTTGCTCCTTTACTGCCTACCGCTAATTGATGCTTTTACCATGCTTCTGTAAGAAGAGAGTTGGATAGAAGCCTGTGACGTTTATAGCCATGGAAACCTTGTCACACTTCTGAATTTCTTCTGCTAAATCCTGTGTTCTGGGCTGGAAAGAATTTTTCCATGAGACTGAGCTTCTCAGCAAACCACAAAATAAGCATTTTTTTTTCCCTTAAGTTTTCGTTCACTATAGTTATACATTGTTTATCTTGGTTAACTCTATATTGACACTTGTATGATAAATATTTGCATGTTGTGACTTGGTTTCCATAGATACAGTGTTCACAACCTTCTTATATATTTCAATCCTATACTTTAGTGAAGGTTTTCCTGTGGTCCAGTGTTTGTAATGAGCAAGGAGAGGTTGGTTATTGCGTTTGTAGAGCTTTCATGTTCACGGTTGACACCCGTCAGGATTAGTGCTGGGGTTATTATATTACTGGAGCCCTTCCAGTCACAACCTTTGGCATCTTACTCCACTCCCCTCCACATGAGACGTTCTAAACTTTACCATAGCAAATTATTATTTTTTCTTAAGCTCTGACGTTGGGTGACATACATCCCCTGGAGGACACCATGTCCTTAGCATGAGATTTATGGCACTACAACTTGCATTCACATATTTTACTTGGTGACCATACACCTTTAGAGAGCTGTTGATTGCTCGTTTAGTAGTCTATTTCTCCATACTTTCCCATAGACGATTCTTGCTTTTATGAGAGTGTTTGTGTTTTCAATAAGGGAGATAAGTATGCGAATTGGGTCTCTCCAGAAAAAAACCCCAAACAATCTTTCGAATACCAGCTGTATTGTTGGTAGTTACCCTATTGGTAGAGTTAAGGCTACTTTACACGCTGCGATATCGGTACCGATATCGCTAGCGTGGGTACCTGCCCCCATCTGTTGTGCAACACGGGCAAATCGCTGCCCGTGCCGCACAACATCGTGCAGACCCGTCACACTACTTACCTGCCCGGCGACGTCGCTGTGACCGGCGAACCGCCTCCTTTCTAAGGGGGCGGTCCGTGCGGCGTCACAGCCACGTCACTGAGCAGCCGCCCAATAGAAGCGGAGGGGCGGAGATGAGTGGCCGGAACATCCCGCCCACCTCCTTCCTTCCTTCCTCATAGCGGCCGGAGGCAGGTAAGAAGAGGTTCCTCGTTCCTGCGGCGTTACACATACCGATGTGTGCTGCCGCAGGAGCGACGAACTACATCGTTACTGCTGCAGTAACGATAATCGAGAATGGACCCCCATGTCACCGATGAGCGATTTTGCACGTATTTGCAACGATGCAAAATCGCTCATCGGTGTCACGCAGCAACATCGCTAATGCGGCCGGATGTGCGTCACAAATTCCGTGACCCCAACGACTCCACATTAGCGATGTCGCAGCGTGTAAAGCCCCCTTTAGTGTGGATCGATTCGCAAGGCCAAGTCCACATAAATCTATGGCTGTCGGATGAGAGCCTTGAGAACAACCTCCATCCTTACATCTGTGGCACATTTTGATTAGCCATCCTGGAGAGACATCATTTTGGCATGACCTGAGGTGTTGCACCAAGTCAGCTAAGTAAGGAAAAGCCCTGGATGCCATCAGGTAAGAGGCAGTTTTTGGGGCTCCCTTCCCGCGGCCACAGATTACGGACTTTAATTCACAAGTCAGTGTCTGAATCTTTAATGTCACATACAGCATGACTGGATATTTTGTCCCTTTCCTCCCACCAAAGAAATTGGAACATAACAGTAAACCTCCTCTAGTATTAAATGACCCCTCTCGTAGCCAGTTTTGCACCATGGAAGCAAACAAGTGATGCTGTTAAAACCCCTTTTTCAAATTGGTTGATTTCACAATTTGCATCTAAAGTTATGAGCATCTTTAATTTGCCAACCCCACATCCTAAATTCCCTTTCAGTCCTTATTAGAAAGGTAGAAGTGACCTGGTAACTGGGATTTGCAGCCAGTTGCCGAATATTTTTCTCATTTCCTTCCATGGTGGCAACAGATTCTATGAACTGTTCTCAAATGAATACCTGGTGAAATAACTCTGTAATGTTCGGTAATATAACAAATCAATTTCATATATCTATATATATAGAAAATAATATAACAAATCAACTCTAAAATACACAAATTGTTAATTTTCTTTGTTTTCTTGTGTTACAGCCTCCCCTGGTTCAAGCAATTTTTAACGGAGATCCGGATGAAGTTCAGGCACTCATATTTAAAAAGGAAGACGTTAATTTTCAGGTAAGTGTTTTCTGTAGATGTTAGTATAGTTCTTCCAAATCACCTGAAAATATTTAATATTTAAGAGCCCTCCCATGAAGTTTAGTGTGTTTTGTTCATCTACTCCTGTACCACCCCCTGGATCCGGCGCCACTCGGTGACGTCAACGCTCCTCAGATGCTCTCCTGATCACTTCCATATTCTATGCACAAGCTGGAAGTCTCTTATACAATATTAAGCCTATAGTGCCTCGTTCTGATGCTCCATAGACTTGGCCATTTTTGGGGCAGTGCAATCCGAAGAGTCTGAAGAGCGGTGATGTCACTGAGAAGAGGAGCAGAACAGCATTGGATCCCATAGAAGGAGGCAATAGGGGAGTATAATAATACACATATTACATGCACATATACACATATAATTAAAAGTAAATCTTCACAGGAGGGTGTCATTAAAGAGCACCTGCTGCCAGGTCAAAAGTGGCTGGTTTCTGCACTTATATTTTTTTTTTCTCCGCTCCCTTTAGTTATCACTTCTCTCTTGTGAGAAAATCTTATGCGCAACCATACCCCTTTGTAGAGAAGTTAAAATTTAGCGCTCAATGGAAAGAGCCATATCTGTGGATCCGTACGATGGTTTATGTAAAAGGGGGGGAAAACCTGATCACTCACAGGAGCGACAGGAATACAATAAGAGGGAAAAACTTTCCACCACTTCTGACCTGATGATGGGTCCTCTTCAACCCAACTTTTACATTTATCACATATCTGCAGGATAATGTGTGAATCGTTGGGGGTCTGACCACTAGTGCCCCTCCAATCAGGAGAATAGAGCTCTGAAATACCCATGGGGATGCGCATGTGCTGCCACCGCTCCATTCAATGTTTATGGTACTACCCGAAAAGGGAAAAGACAGCTAGCTGTGCTCGGCTATCTCCGGTACTCGCTCAGACAAGTAACGGAGCGGAGGCCGCACATGGGAATTCCAAGAGGGGACATTTCAGAGCCAGTAATGAATGTAAGCCCTAAATCAAGGCTTAAAACTGCAAACCCTGTATGAGGCAGAGAGCAGCATCACAATAAAAGTCTGACATCGCACCAATTCTGATTTTTGTAACCGAAGAAGACAATGTAAATGTAGTGAAGGTAAGCCCCAACAAAGGTTTGTTTTCCTGCCGGAGCTTTTCCCTTGCAGGCTTCTGTGACCTGGGTAGAATTTCTGCTATTTTAGAAAGCAAGTATGTGAGAACTGCGAGGGTTTCCACCGTAACCGCTATAAGGTCACCAGTTTCACCTGTTCTCTATGCTCACCATCCTGTTGAAACGCGTCCTTGGGGGGTATTGTTAAAGCTTAGCATGAGCGTGCTTTCACTTCCCACTGAATTCCTTATCAACGAAGTAGTGATGTGTAGTATTGCTGCCTGGCCACATCTCTACGAGCTCCAGTCCGGGGGCTCTCGTGTTCTTTTCTGCTGGTTTAACCTTGCTTGATCTTTGGAGTCTATATACGTTTTTTGGGCAGAGTCTGGGTGGGCCATGTAGGCAAGTTGAGAAACAGATGGAAAATGTGCACTCAAAAGAAGCCAATGACGAATCCTGGAGCGTGATTCATTCTTATAACTGAACAGTTTTTAGCATTAAAATATATATATTATTTGTAAAATGAAATGTTTCTGCAGGAGTCTGACAGTAAGTAGTAGGCCGGGAGTGGGATTCGTGATGGATTTTATATCTCTGGAAATCTCCTGTAATTACAGACTGCACAAAGGAAAAGTTTCTCGAGATGATCTGTGATTTATAGTTTACTACTGAGCTTTGTGTTGTGAGATATCTGATAGTACGCCAATGCTGCTGACACTTCTGGCTCATAACTTTCTACAGAATTGCTAGAAGGCTGGATACAGGGGATGAATTAGAGATTGCACCAGTTTCTGTAAAATCCTTTTATTTTTTTTTATTTTTTTTTTATTTATTTATTTTTTTTTAAATCTATTTAAAAAAGGGATTCTTTAGTGTCAACACCACAACCCCAGGCTCCTCTGAGTTTTAGGCTATGGTTAAATGAGGTTTCTTTTTTGCTTCCATCACTGTGACTGGGGTGTGTTGGGTTCCCCAAAAAACAAAATTCATCTGGAACCTCCAACAAAGTCACGAGGCAAACGGGGTCCAAAGTCTGCATTCTTGAGCTGCTATTGGCTTCCTTTTTAGTGGTGGTCATCTTTTTTTGGCAAGCTTAATAGTGCAGTCGACTACTTTGAAGGGTTCTGCCTCAATATTTTTTTTTTTTTCCTTGGGGATTCAGGCGGGAACTTTGATGTAGTCATAGATGTGGTGTAGAGACTTTATCTATTTTTAGCTTTAAAGGCAACCTGTCACCAGATTTGGCAACTGTACGCTGCAGGCACCACCAGTAGGCCCTTATATACAACATTATAGAATACTGTATATAAGAGCCCAGGCCGCTCTGTGTAACCTTAGAAACACTTTTATTATACTTACCTGCGAGGTTTCAGGTCCGATGAGTGTAGCTGCTCTCCAGTCCGGCGCCTCGTCTTTGCTGCGATCGCAGTCCTCCTTCCTCACAGGCCTGTGGGTATGACGTGTCCTACATCATTCACCCAGGCCGGCATTGCGGTCCTGAGCAGGTGCACTTTGACCTGCCTGGCTGATGGCAGAACAAAGTACTGTAATGCGCACATGTGAGGTCAAAGACCACATGCACACTACAATAATTTGTTCTGCCCTCATCAGGGCTGATCAAAGTGCCCCTGTACAGAACCGCAATGCCGGCTTGGTTGAATGATGTGGGACACGTCATGCACACAGGCCTGCGAAGGAGAACGGCCATCACAGCAGAGAGGAGACACCAGACCGCAGAGCAGCGAAGCACATCGGACCAGACCGTCCTGTAGGTGAGTACGGTATTATAAGTGTTTGTTACACAGAGCATCCTGGGCTCTTATTCTGGAATGCTGTATATAAGGGATCACTGGTGGTGGCCGCAGGTTAGTCACTAAATCTGGTGACAGGTTCCCTTTTAACATGATCATGTTTTGAAAGGGGTTTTCCAAAATGGTAACATGGATGGGCTATCAATATCCACACACTGCAAAACCTTTTACAGCGACTACTAAGTAGATGTCAGGCAGGTGAATGGAGGATTCTGCGCAGAGTTCAGATTACATGGCTGGGTTCAGCGGACGTTGGATAGTAAGGAGGCCTCCCGACTGCTCAGACAGATGATCTTGAGGAAAAGAGTGAAACGGTAATTGGAATTTCAGTCTTTTTATCCTCTAGGGTCGATGAGCTACCTGTACTGTCTGGCAGCTGCTGCGCTTCTCTTCACTTTCAGGCTATGTGCCCACGGGGAAAGTGTCCTGCGGTTATATCCGCAGGAGCTCCTAGAGATCCGCAGCACAACTTTGTCTGTTTCCATGTTTCTGTTTTCTTGTGGAATGTCCTGCGGATATGCTGCGGGCATTCTGCATTGAGGATACAGTACCATGGCTTGGACACTGCATCCTCAATGCAGAACAAGTGCTGAGTGATCGGGGCATTCATACTTACCTCCATCACGCAGCACTTCTCTCCGTCTCCGGCCGTGTCTGCACTGTGCAGGAGAAGGTGGGCGGGCCAGCAGTAGCCCTGGCTGTCGCATGACCGGAGCTCGTGCAGGCCCGCCCACCTCCTCCTTCCTGCTCCGAGCTCCACTGCTGTCCTGTGCACGGAGGGAAAGTGACCGGGTGTCTATCAAGGCAGGTAAGTATGGGACCAAGGCAGACTTTCGCAGGTAATTCCGCAGAAAGAATTGCCATGCAATTATGTGCGGCTGCGGGTCATCCGCACCATGTTCCGCAGCTGCACGTATCCGCAGCATGGACACAGCACTCCCCATGTCCCATAGGATAACATGGGGAGTGTCTGTGCATGCTGAAACCTGCGGATTTACCTAGAAAATCCGCGGATTTTCCGCAGATAAATCCGCAGGTTTCGTCTCACGTGGGCACATAGCCTCAGAGCCCATGCATTGTCAGCCGAGCTGTTGTGAATTTACATGGGGAAATTTGGAGAGAGAATTGTTGGCCAAATAAACCAAAAAGTATCTGTATGATCCACCATTGGAGAGGGACCACAACTAGGCAAAATGGACTGAGCTTTATTGGTGACCTTTTAATAACTTCTATTCCAACATATTGCGCAGCCCTTCATGTAATTGGCGGACTTCTCAGTGGTGAAACATGAGCACCTCTTACCTGGAGTAGCGTTAAGGCTCTGTTCACATCTGTTATAATGAATGGCTGCAGCATCCATCCTGATTTGTTGTGAAGGAGTTTTTTACTTAACCCTTTCCTGAAAAATGATTGCATGCTGCAGCCTAGCCGGTTCCAGCAAATCGACATATCGGTTTTGCATAGTAATGGTGTGTGTCTCCTGAGGTTTGCCCATGCCATCACCTCTGGCTTTATACAGCCATCTCCCAGTGTAGTAGCCAGGACCAGAGATGACTCTGATACTTATTTAATCTTAGGATGCGGTGGTCGTAGCTGCCTGTGCTACTGGTTAAAGGGTGCCCCCCCCCCCGCCCCCCCCCCCCTCCTTCATCATATTGCCCTGGCAGCAGATACCGAACCATGCAACAGGCTGTGGATAATACACAGGAAATAATGCAATATATTCACACACAAAAATGTTTTCTTATGAAAACAAAATTAACATAATTGGTCATACCGCATCTTTTCTAACCCGAAAGCTAAATTTATCTTTTTTTTTTTTTTTTTTCCTTAAGTTACAATTGGTTTATTCTATCTAGCTGCCATTTTTGCGCTGAGTCGTATAATTGCAGCGTACAGATGTATACATGCACGCCATTCCTAAGATTGAGATCTTGTAATTCTGTTCTGTGTCACAAATGCCTGGAGCGTTCTCTAAATTGGCTGCTGGTGTGAGAAGAAGTTTCTCTGATGCTAATCCCTTCTGGCATTCTGCTTCTCAGCAACTCTGTCAACATGAAAGTGAATGTGGGCCGTGCAATAGGTGCGGGATTAGTATTGATTATAGTAGTGTATTGGTATTTGTCATATGGATTTATCAGAACAGGTGGTAAAAGCATGAACGACATCTCAGAACAAAGGGTTTACATGCTGACCTGTGTGTGCACACACTGTCTGCGACTGTCTGTCATAGCCATGTGCTCGTCATTATAGGTAGGTACTCTCTAGACCTTGAAATGAAATGCTCACCACCATCAAGCTATTCCAATTTCTAGTACAGGCAGTTCCTGGGTGACAAACAAGATGGGTTCTGTAGGATTGTCCTTAAAGGGAACCTGTCAGGTGTAATATGCAGTCAGGACCACGAGCAGTTCTGGGTGAATATTGCTAATCTCTGCCTAACCGTCCCTGTATCTAGTAGCATAGATAAAGGGATCTTTAGAAAAAGTATTTCTAAAGATCCGTTATATATACTATGCTAATGAGCGAGGGGACTAGTCCCAATGGTGTTGCTTCCCTTGCTAGTCAGCCCCATTAGCATGTTGGTACGCCCCTGTGGGTGTGCTAACATGCTAATGAATGCGCAGTGTCAGAGGAGATCTCACTCACCTCTCCACTGCCATCGCCACCTGACCCCGGAGTTTGGGTCATGCGCACTATGAAGCCGGGTTTACACATTCCGGCTTCAAACTGAAGTAGTGCGCATGACCGCAAGTCTGGGATCATGCGCACTGAGCCGAAATCCAGCGTCGGGCGATGATGACAGTAGAGAGGTGAGTGAGATCATCTTCTGATGCTGTGCATTCATTAGCATGTTGACACACCCACAGGGACGTACTAACATACTATTGGGGCCGACAAGCAAGACAAGCAACACCCTTGGGACTAGTCCCCTCGCTCATTAGCATACGATAAAAGATCTTTAGAAATACTTTTTCTAAAGATGCCTTTTTCTATGCTACCAGATGCAGAGATTAGCAATATGCACCCAGAACTGCTCGATGTTCTGGGTGCCTATGGCATCTGACTGGTTCACTTTAAGTAAAAATTGTACTTCCTTCAGATTTAAAGTATAACTCAAGCCAAATGAGAGACAACGTACTTCAATATATAGCACAATTCAGTACCAGACACTGTATTAGAAGCTGGCACCCCTCGTCTGCGCATCTAACTAGAGCCAACTCCATGTGTTGTACCGTACCAGGCGCAAGAGATCGTACACACCATGTCCGCACAAGTGCGGTGGCGTTGCTATTACTGTACCGCTGCACAGTTGGCTTTGTCTGTGGCCCGGGCCCATGCTGTACAGTAATAGCCTCTCTTCATAAGTACGGGTTGTACATAATGGGATGTCTGTAACTTAGGGGACTGCCTGTATACTGTGCTCACGAAGACCGGGATGTCCGGCATAAGAGCTCAATCAGAGCAGAGTTTGCTCATTGCGTGTAGCTATGATTACTCTTACCTGAAAACACGTCATCTATAATCTTGGCTCAGAAATAAAATGATTGTGGCTCTTCTCCCAGGACACACAGGCATAATGACAAATTGAGTTAAAAATAATTTAATTAGTAGGGGTATTCCTGGAGCGCTCGAGCCTAAATATAGCCGTGATTTATAAATGCAGAGTTTAGGCATTCACGCTGCATTATCCCGAGAGCTGCAGAACACTGTAATTATAGATCTATTGCTAAAAACAATGAAGGGAACACATACATCAGATCGCCATGATTGATTCAGGTATAAAATCTTTATGGGTTTATTAATTGAGTAATTGGTTTCCATAAATTTCCTCTCAATCTATTAAACCAATTGTTGGCTGGATTCCAAAACACCCGAAAATCTTCATAGAAAAAAAATGAAATTTCAGGTGGAATAAATTTGTGTAATTAATTACCTCTGATTTGGTAGTTTGAATAGCCGGCACGTGCCCATATGTACTCCGAAAAACATCCGCACTTGCCCTTGATGAGACGTGGGTGGTGACCTGGGACATATCTTCCTAGATCTTCTGAATCGGCATTGGGCAGATCCTAGATGTTCACGAGGAATGATTTCTCTGAGTGCAAAGACATTTATCGACCTCTCTAGATAATGGATCAATTTTACACTGACGTGCAGGTCAGCACCCGGTAGAAGTGAATACTCTAGGATGGCTGTGCACACGTTGCAGATTTGTCATTTTTTGGGGTTTCAGTGCAGATTTGTCACAAAACCAGAGGTTTCCTGATTCCAGCAAAGTGACTGAGAATCCTGAAGTCTCATGCACACGTTCAGTATTTTCCCCTTGCAGATTTAACTCTGCAGCATGTCCGTTCTTTCAGCGTTTTTGCTGTGGATTTCACGCATACTAATGTCTGAGAAAAATCTGCACCAAAACGCATAAAAATGAGCAATTTTGCCACTGTTCTTTTGCACCAAATACTTTACAAGTGCACATAACCTAATGTTCCAACTTGTGCTGGACTACGCATGTCTGTCTAAGGCTGCTTTCACACATCCGGCTTGAGCTCTGCGGCTCAATCCGGCTGTGCAAGCTATGCAACGGATGCGGTGAACACACCGCATCCTTTGCATACGTTTTTCCTTTGCGGCCAGTCCGGTTTTTGCCGCTTGCGGCATGCTACTGAGCATGCGCAGTGGCAAAAACCGCATGCGGCGGCCGGATGCGGTTATTGCCGCATCGCGCCACATCCGGCCGCCATAGGCATGCATTGAAAAATGCGCCGCATCGGCCGAATGCGGCGCGATGCAGTTTTTTTTGCCGCACGAAAAACGTGCCAGGCAACGTTCCATCCGGCCGCCGCATCGGCTAAATCTGCCGCATGCGGCAAAAACCGGACCGAACGGGAGCCCATGCGGCACAATGCGGCACTAATTAAAGTCTATGCAAAAAAAAACGCAACCGGCAGCAAAGAAAAACGGTTGCGATTTTCCTGCAAAGTGCCGGATTGTGCCGCATTGCAGAAACCGGAGGTGTGAAAGCAGCCTAAAACAGAACTCCTAGATGGACAGTGGTGACACTGGATGGCATCAGATACACTGAGATACATAATGTACCAGTGGTTCTATATAGCATCTTGGTCTGGGTAGTTTATTTGCCAGTTAATGTCATCAATGCCTTTTGTCATCCAGGATCTATAAACATACTCTGACCACATGAAGCCAAGCATTGTCCTGCACAAGGAGGGGTCCAGGGCCCAATGCATCAGGGTCTGACAACATCTGACGGTTTCCTCCTAGTACTGAACAGTAATCAGGCCTCCTACAAAAAAGATACCTATATGGTGGCATATGTCTTAAAGGGAACCGAACATCAGGATTTTTATGTATAAGGTGCAGTACTGGCACTATCAGGCACAGGCTGTACATACCATCAGGGTGCAGTTCGGATGTTTAGGCAGTGAAATCCAACTTTATAAAGTTTGAAAATTCGTGCACTTTTTGATTGACGTGTGCACCTCTTCTCCTAATGTCCGGGCGGGTTATGCCTGCGGTGGCAGGAGCCGTGGGGTCCGTGGTGGCGGCAGCAGCCGTGGCGGGTGAGCCGTGCAGCAGGCCGGTGCAGTGAGTGTCCGCGGTCCCGGTTCAGTGGTGGCAGTGGCGGCGGCGACTGCTCAGTGGTGGGAGCGGCGGCGACTGCTCAGTGGTGGCAGCGGCGGGGACTGCTCAGTGGTGGAGCAGACGGATGCGGTGTTTTCCCAGTGTGTTTGCGGTCCCGATTCAAGTAATGGCGCCCGGAGCGACGTATGCGCAGATGGAGCTCTCATCCAAGAGCTCCACTGGCGCCATCATTTGAAAGTGGGACCGCGGACAACTGGTAACATGCTGCACAGTGTGCCCCGCATGCACAGTGTGGCAGCCAGCAGGCTGCCCACCCACCCTGCGTACAAGCCGCCGGGTACCTGTGCTTGCGTGCGGCAGCCGGGTACCCATGGCTGTGTGCGGGCGGCAGCCGGGTGCTGTGTGGGGTCGGCAGCCGGGTACCTGTGCTTGCATGCGGTGGCAGCCGGGTACCCATGGCTGTGTGCGGGCGGCAGCCAGCTGCCGCCCGCACACAGCCACGGGTACCCGGCTGCCACCGCACGCAAGCACAGGTACCCGGCCGCTTGCATGCAGCCACAGGCACCCGGCCGCCCGATCGCCTCAGACAGGACACCCCCCCCCTCCCCAGGTACCGCTTTATAAGACGCACCCCCCATTTTCCATCCCAAAAAGTGCGTCTTATAAAGCGAAAAATACGGTATTTTCCAGACTGTTAACACTTTTTGCATAAAAAGTGCATTTACCAATAACTGTTAATTACATTAATCAGGGAGCGTCTAGATGTGAGCAGCTCGGGGTTAATTCATCACTGAATAGCAGTCATATTTCTGGCGCATGCTCTTGGTGGATGTCCAGCTGAATACTCTGCATTGTGATGCCCCTGTACAGCTCTGACTCTACCCTTGCTCATGTGTTATTTCTCTGGGTGGAGTGGAAGCATGCAGTTCTAATTTAGGATGATTAGCGTCTCTGGCACTGTATGTGTATGGATGTCCTGTACTAATAGGCTTCTCTCTCAGCAGAATGGTCTGTCGCGTAATTGAATTTTTGTAAGTAGGGCCTGAAGAAAGATGTTCAGATAGCGCCATTTAATTATAAATCTGATGTTTCTGTTAGGACCTCGTGCAGAAATGAGAGAATAATTTCCATGTCAGCATTTCATGGCTGAGTCGGGAATAACGCCATCCAGGCTCCAACCACTGGAGGTGAAGCTACTGAAACAGCCGACCACAGCGGAGCCTGTGATTTCCCTAACTGATATGGAAATGAAAGGTAAATGCCATAACGGAGTCGCTCTTTGCTATTTCCATAGCTCCCCTCCAGTGGTTGTAGTCATAACTGAGTCGCTCTTTGCAATTTCCATAGCTCACCTCCAGTGGTTGTAGCCATAGCGGAGTCGCTCTTTGCTATTTCCATAGCTCCCCTCCAGTGGTTGTAGCCATAACGGAGTCGCTCTTTGCTATTTCCATAGCTCCCCTCCAGTGGTTGTAGTCATAACTGAGTCGCTCTTTGTAATTTCCATAGCTCACCTCCAGTGGTTGTAGCCATAGTGGAGTCGCTCTTTGCTATTTCCATAGCTCACCTCCAGTGGTTGTAGCCATAGTGGAGTCACTCTTTGCTATTTCCATAGCTCACCTCCAGTGGTTGTAGCCATAGTGGAGTCGCTCTTTGCTATTTCCATAGCTCACCTCCAGTGGTTGTAGCCATAGCGGAGTCACTCTTTGCTATTTCCATAGCTCCCCTCCAGTGGTTGTAGTCATAACTGAGTCGCTCTTTGCTATTTCCATAGCTCACCTCCAGTGGTTGTAGCCATAGCGGAGTCGCTCTTTGCTATTTCCATAGCTCCCCTCCAGTGGTTGTAGCCATAACGGAGTCGCTCTTTGCTATTTCCATAGCTCCCCTCCAGTGGTTGTAGCCATAGTGGAGTCACTCTTTTTGCTATTTCCATAGCTCACCTCCAGTGGTTATAGCCATAGTGGAGTCGCTCTTTGCTATTTCCATAGCTCACCTCCAGTGGTTGTAGCCATAGTGGAGTCACTCTTTGCTATTTCCATAGCTCACCTCCAGTGGTTGTAGCCATAGTGGAGTCGCTCTTTGCTATTTCCATAGCTCACCTCCAGTGGTTGTAGCCATAGCGGAGTCGCTCTTTGCTATTTCCATAGCTCACATCCAGTGGTTGTAGCCATAGTGAAGTCGCTCTTTGCCATTTCCATAGCTCACCTCCAGTGGTTGTAGCCATAGCGGAGTCGCTCTTTGCTATTTTCATAGCTCACCTCTAGTGGTTATAGCCATAGCGGAGTCGCTCTTTTCTATTTCCATAGCTCACCTCCAGTGGTTGTAGCCATACTGGATTTGTTCTTTGCCATTTCCATAGCTCACCTCCAGTGGTTGTAGCCTGGATGAAGTTATCCCAGTCTCCATCATAAAAGACTGTGTTTGGAATAACCCTTAAAGGGGTTGTCTCCTTCAGTTCAATGGGTAAAATTACAATGGGCTATTTTTTCATTTTAATGTTTTTAGCTTGTTGCCTAGTTAATAAATCTTTCAGAGGTGGCTGGTTTCCTATGCAAGGAGCTCCCGCTTTCAAGAGCTTCACTAAACCTGGATCCAACCATCTTCTTTCCCCCTGCGTCCACCAAGGTTGCAGAGACAATCAGTTCAGCGTCATAACTCTGCCATCTCCTCAAACAGTAAATCTTCTGGAGCGATTCTCACCCCTGTAACCAGGCAGTTCGGTGGCAGAGGAGCGATGTCCTATTGAACAAAATATCTATTTAAATGACCTCGTGTGTCTGAGACATGAAGGCCTGCGTACAGTGGAGCAGACACCATGAAAGCTATTGATCATGGTTGTCTGCTAGTTTCCACAATGCAGTTCTTCTTAAAGCAATTTGTGCTCTCTGCATATAACCTTGCGCCAATGACCAGCAAGACCCCAACTTTCCATATTCCTGAAATATTGCAGTTTTGTGGATGAGCCCTGAGCCGCCCTTCTTATAGAGATGACTTTTCAGTAGTCTCATTATCATCAGTCAGGATTACAGGTAACGCCCCTGTTATAAAGCTGGATGCAAATAACGCCTAATCCACCACTGACAATGGATAATGGGAACACTAATTTCCCAACTAGTATATAAAGCAAATTAGATTAACGGTCATTAAAATGACACATTTTATTTTAACTTTTCCTTCCGCTCATGTCATAGCCTTTTCTATGGTTTCTGCACCAACTTTACATCTAGCCAATTTCACTGTAAAGCACCGCTCTGCTAGTAACAGAGGAATACAAGCCACAATGTCAGGAAGGATATTCACTCCGGTGTCCTGAACAATGCTATGCAAAGCTTAGTGCTAATGTTGGTTCGATATCCTGCTGCCTGAAGAACGTGTCTGAAAGGTCCAAGATCTGAGGCAGCTTCTGCTGGGTCTTCTATACGTGTTTCAACACCCCTGGGTGCCATTTAAGGAAAAAAAAAAAAAATCTGTTGGTGTGAAAATGTATTTTTGCAGCTTGGGATGTTGTGTTTTCCACACTTATAAGCCTATTCTTGTGCAGTATCTGATTCAACGGGAATTGTTGTTCAGTTTTAAAAAAAAAAAAAAAGAAAAATGGGTTTCCAGAAAAAACTTAAAGCACCGCTACTCACCACTTTTTATGTTTAATGTCACCGCCGGAGTGTTTTCACTAATGGAAGTCTGCTGACCTTACTAATATACTTTTCCAACTGCCACTTTCTGTTCTTGGCACTGCTCCGATCTTCTGCTGTGTGTGACCTGCCGGTCCGCTCCAGTGTTGTCTGGGCAAGATGGAGGTCACTTCTCAATGCAAAAGTGAGGTTCTCATAGGCTACCATTAAGCGCTTGTGACCGTTACCTCTGACACCCGGTCAGTCAGGAGCTTCGGTGACAGGATGGCGGATCAGTACTGGAGTAGCACCGGTAATAGTAGAAGCACTGGTAGGTACATTACTAGGTGCAGGGAACCTGGATTAGTGATACCAATGGTGAAATAAAAGAAAAGTTGTACTCGTACTTTACCGGGAGCCTGTCGGTAGCTTTTTACCTCCGTAAACTGCAACCAGTTGATTTTGATATTGGTGTTAAAGGGAACCTGTCATCAGATTTTTCCTTATTAAACTAAAAGAATCACCTTCTGCAGCTCCTGGGCTGCATTCTATGAAGGTGCACCTTGGCCCTGACTCACCTTCCAGACCCCAAAAATAACTTTATAAAACCTGGCCCTTAGGTATGCTTAATACCTTGGTTGGCCAGATGGGCGGGCTCATTTTCTGCTCCTTCCCCCCCCTCCTGCCGCAGATCGCCGTCCTCCTTCCTTGATTGACGTGATGACACCTCCGTCGTCCTCCTCGTCACATTTTCAAATCTCGTGTCTGTGCAGTTATGTCGGCTCACGCAGGCGCAGTTCACTCTGCCATATCGCAGGCAGAGCAGAAAACATAGCTGCCCTAGCTCGCACCGGTGAGCTAAATGCGCAGGCACGAGATTATGGTCGACGCTGTGCATGACCTTACCAGCGCCATGCTCGTAGCCGCCCATAATCTCGCGCCTGCGCATTTAGCTCATCGGTGCGAGCTAGGGCAGCTATGTTTTCTGCCCTGTCTGCGTTATGGCAGAGCAAACTGCGCCTGCACGAGCCGACCTAACTGCACAGCCGCGAGATTTGAAAATGCGATGAGGAGGATGACTGAGGCGTCATCCCTTCAATCAAGGAAGGAGGATGGCGATCAGCGGCAGGAGGTGGGGAAAGGAGCAGAAAATGAGCCCGCCCATCTGGCCAACCAAGATAATTGGCATACCTAAGGGCCAAGTTTTATACACTTCTTTTTGGGGTCTGGAAGGGGAGTCAGGGCCATGGTGCACCTTCATGGAGTGCAGCCCAGGAGCTGCAGAAGGGGATTCTTTTAGTTTAATAGGTAAAAATCTGATGACCGGTTCCCTTTAAAGGAAACATGTCTCCTATATTTTTGTAATGATAATTAATATATTAAAAAAAAAAATATATATATTTTCTACATAGTCTCCTAACAAGTCTATACATTTAGTCCATCTCTTTTCTAAACTTAGAATTCCCTTTGTAAAAAATTCTTGATCTTGACCCTCAAAAAAATCCCCAACAGCGGTTATCACGTCGCTATTGTCGTCAAATTTCTTGCCCCGGAGGTGTTCCTTGAGGTGAGGAAAGAGAAACAAGTCACTGGGGGCTAGATCTGTCGAATAAAGGGGGGGGGGGGGGGGTGTTCCATCAGTTCAAAGCCCGCTTCTTGAATGGTTGCCATGGCAACTGCAGCTTTGTGAGCCGGCACGTTATCTTGGTGAAACAGCACTCCAGCCTGCAGTTTGCCACGCCTTTTCTCCTTGATAGCTTCCTGCAATCTTCTTATTTGTTCTGCGTATTAGGAGCCCGTAATAGTGGCTCCCTTCTCCAAATAGTCCACCATAATAATTCTTTCAGAGTCCCAAAAAATGGACGCCATAACCTTCCCTGCTGAGCTTGAGACTTTGAATTTCTTCGGTGTCTGCTCGTTTCCATGTCATCGATTGTTGTTTAGTTTCGGGATCAAAGTGGTGAATCCAGGTCTCGTCCATGGTCAAAAAACGTGACAAAAAATTCTCCTTGTCTGCTGGAACTTTTCGAGATTTGCTATTGAAATGTCAACTCGTTTCTTCTATTGCTCGTCTGTTAACATTTTTGGCCCCCAACGCGCGGAGACCTTTTCTCATATGCAATTCTTTTGCAAGGATTCTTTGAATACTGCCATATGAGATCCCGGTGATCTCAGCTACATGCCTGATAGTCACTCTTCGATCTGCCAATACAACTTCAACTTTTTTCACGTTTTCTTCATTGAGGGACATGGATGGGCGTCCTTCACGATGTTCATCTTCCGTCGATGTTCTTCCCAGCTTAAATTCCTTGGCCCTGCGTGCAACTGTGGAATATGGAGGAGAAGAGTCCCCCAATGTTTCCACCAAGTCGCTGTGTATGTCTTTGGTAGTCATTTTTTTCAAGCAGAGGTATTTGATGACCGCTCTGAGCTCGTTTTTTTCCATTTTGATGTTCACTCCTCGGCAGTTCATATTCAAATGAACGTAGCTCCCGGGAATCGTGGCCTATTTAAGTGATGGTTTTTTTTTCCTGGTCTAGTGGGTACCTAAGAGAGAATAAAACATTTTATTCTTATTTCTGTGTGCAATAGAAATAACCGATTATCATTACTTTTGGATCGCCCCTCGTAATTTGTAATATTTAATGTGGATCTTTCAGTAGGTTTCATAATGCAAGCTAAATGGATACTAGTGATGAGCGCGCACTACCATACTCGTAACGAGCAGTCTGATGCTAGAATGGACATGAGTGCCCGAGTATAATGGAAGTCAATGGGAACTTTTCTGGAAAAATGCTCGAGTTCCCCATTGACTTCCATTATGCTGTTACTTGAGTTGAGCCCTGCGCGCATCCAACTGCTCATTAAGAGTACTGAGCCCCTGAGCATGGCAGAGCTCGCTCATCACTTATACAAATGCAATGAATGGATCTCAGACTGCATGAGGCCGGTGTACTTGTAAAATCACGACTGAATAATTCTGAGATGGACTCGTGAAATGCTCCTTTTTATAGCATGTGGAAAAATGTTGAATATCCATTTCGCAATGAGTATAACATTCATTATTTTTAAAGTAAGTACAACAACTTCATTAGGTATGAGAGTGGTTTGGTGAAGGGGCTGCTCACTACTAGACAAGCCCTTTTGAATGCCCCAGTGTGTTTAATTAAATAATAAAAAATCATCCTTATTTCCCTGACCAGCGCTGCTTCCTCTGGGGTCTTGTGACATTTTTTGTCAAGCGCTGCAGCCCATCAGTGGCAGCCTTCAGTTTCTTGATACAGTTTTTGTTACAATTGAAGTTACAAGGAGTAAGGCCGGCGTCACACACTACAATATATCGGGCGATATGTCGTCGGGGTCACGGATTCCGTGACGCACATCCGGCATCGTTAGAGATATCGTAGCGTGTGACAGCTACGAACGACTGTGAACGAGCAAAAATACTCACCTTATCGTTGCTTGTTGACACGTCGTTCATTTTCATAAGTCGTTCCTCCTTCTGCACGCCGGTTGTTCGTTGTTCCCGAGGCAGCACACATCGCTCCGTGTGACACCCCGGGAACGACTAACACAGCTTACCTGCGTCCTCCGGCTATGCGGAAGGAAGGAGGTGGGCGGGATGTTACGTCCCGCTCATCTCCGCCCCTCCGTTTCTATTGGGCGGCCGCTGTGACACGTCGCTGTGACGCCGAACAAACCGCCCCCATCAGGAAGAGGATGTTTGCCGGCCACAGCGAGGTCGCCCGCGAGATAAGTACGTGTGATGGGGGTAAACTACTTTGTGCACCACAGGCAACTAATTGCCCGTGACGCACAAACGACGGGGCCGGGTGCGATCGCACGATATATCGTCCCGTGTGACGCTGGCCTTACGCGTTTAGAAATCTCTCCTCTAAACAGTGGTTCACAACTAAAATGCCAGTGTCAAGAAATGTGAACAATCCAGCCTAAAACTAGTAAAAAGTCATGGTTCCCATCGGGATGTACAGGAAGAATTCTGAAGTGACTCTTTGGTCTCTAATTAATATGGACTTTCCCTTTTATCAGTGAATAGACTCATTTTATCATGAGTTTCAATTGTCGGTCTCCTTTTATCTCCACAGATAATGATTTGATACTTCTTCCTTCATTATTATTTCTTAGAACTTAGTTTTATGTTTCCAGGTTATCACAGTAGTAAATGGAGAATATTTACTTTACAGATGTGTTATAAAA
This sequence comes from Anomaloglossus baeobatrachus, assembly GCF_048569485.1. Lineage (NCBI taxonomy): Eukaryota > Metazoa > Chordata > Amphibia > Anura > Aromobatidae > Anomaloglossus > Anomaloglossus baeobatrachus. The sequence continues at coordinate 467,132,777 of NC_134358.1, forward strand.
CCGCTTAATTAAAATACCGCAAATGAGAAATCTGTCACAGGGTTTTTGCACCCCCATTTTTAAGAGCCACATAATCTGGAGACAGAGACCCTGATTCCAGCGATGTGTCACTTACTGAGCTGTTTGCTGTCATTTTGATAAAATCAATGTTTTCTCTGCTGCAGATCTAGCAGTTATACAGAGCTCATGAATATGCTGGACTACCTGCAGCACGTCAAGTAGTCCTCTAATGATAATCTGCTGTTTAAACAGTGATTTTTATCAAAACTACACTAAGCAGCTCAGTAAGGACACATCGCTGGAATCAGGATCTCTACATTATGTTGATTTCAGATTGGGTGGCAAAAACCTGATGACAGATTCCCTTTAAAGGGGTTGTCACCTCTTCTAATATGGGTAAAATTAAAAGGTGTATTAACCAAGAGATTATTTTACCTAAAAAAATCATTTTTATTCACAAATATGCCACAAACAAGGTACACATATTAAAATAAATTAAAATATGGTGAGAAGGAAAGGTGGGAAACACAAACCCTTGCTCCTCACCCTTCCTATCATACAGGGGTCGGCATCCTAAGCTTTATTGACGCCCCTGTTCCTCGTCGGCTGAGGTCCTATAGTAGCCCTCCACTCACACTCAGGACGGTGTGCCCTAATTCAAAGTGGGTAAAGTGAGACACCCAAGGTAAGGCCCATATAGACAGTGTGTGACATTAATTTAGTCCAGATAATAATTTACTGTCAATCAATGTCAAAAATATACTATGGGGGAGTTATTTACTCAGTCGACTGTCAGTCAGAAGTATCAAATCATGAAACTGCTGTTGCATATGTCCAGGATGCACCCTACGCGTTTCGCCCTCTTATCAAAACAATAGGGCTCATCAGGGGTATAGAACAAAGATCCTTGACAATTGAATCACAGCATCAACCAGTGATTGTTCTGGTTCAACCTATCACCGGTTGATGCTGTGATTCAATTGTCAAGGATCTTTGTTCTATACCCCTGATGAGCCCTATTGTTTTGATAAGAGGGCGAAACGCGTAGGGTGCATCCTGGACATATGCAACAGCAGTTTCATGATTTGATACTTCTGACTGACAGTCGACTGAGTAAATAACTCCCCCATAGTATATTTTTGACATTGATTGACAGTAAATTATTATCTGGACTAAATTAATGTCACACACTGTCTATATGGGCCTTACCTTGGGTGTCTCACTTTACCCACTTTGAATTAGGGCACACGGTTCTTAGTGTGAGTGGAGGGCTACTATAGGACCTCAGCCGACGAGGAACAGGGGCGTCAATAAAGCTTAGGATGCCGACCCCTGTATGATAGGAAGGGTGAGGAGCAAGGGTTTGTGTTTCCCACCTTTCCTTCTCACCATATTTTAATTTATTTTAATATGTGTACCTTGTTTGTGGCATATTTGTGAATAAAAATGATTTTTTAGGTAAAATAATCTCTTGGTTAATGAATTAATTTCTTTACCTGATATTGCATTTGGTATATGTAAAAATAAAAGGTGCTAGTAATAAGCAGAGAGACTAGGATGTATATTGCCCAATTGCTTAAGGACATAGGAATTTTTTACTTTTATAGTTTACAGCTCTGTTGCCTAGGTTACCAGCCACTGCTGCAGTCTTGTCAGTAGTGGCCTGTCTCCTAAGTAAAAGGAGCGCAGCACATATGGGCTCTCTAGAAAGCTTATAATCGTTGCTCCGTATGTGCCTGGATTGTTGGATCTGGCCAGCTTCAGCGGCGAAACTTCCTTTGCTTGCAGCGTTAGGCTGCTTTCACACATCCGGTTTTTGCTGAGCGGCACAATACGGAGCTTTTGCAGAAAAAACGCAACAGTTTTTGTTTTTTTTTGCCACCGATTGCGTTTCTTCCCCATGGACTTGCATTAGCGCAGTATTGTGCCGAATGGCATAGCGTTGCGTCCGTTTTATGCCGGATGCGGCATATTTAGCCCATGCATTGGCCGGATGGAACGTTGCCTGGCACGTTTTTTTGTGCGGTGAAAAAAACGCATCGCGCCGGCGTGATTTACAATGCAAGCCTATGGACGCCGGATGCGGCGACCTGCGGCAAAAACCGCATCCGGCGGCCGGATGCGGTTTTTTTTTGCACTGTGCATGCTCAGTATCAAGCCGCATCCGTCAAAAAGCGGACGGGCCGCATGGAAAAACTTATACAATGGATCCGTTTTTTTTCGCCGCATCCGTTGCATAGGTTTTTGAGCCGGATTGAGCTGTCCTGCAAAAACCGGATGTGTGAAAGCAGCCTTGGAGAGCGCACCGTGCACGTCGCACCCTCCACCCGTCAAGCTGTAACCTATTACACTGAGGAGCTATGCCACCTTGAAGATCGTACTTGAGACCATAACTTAATAATCTGCACATCTCTCAGGTAAAGTTAAGCTTCCCAGGGGGGTGGGAGGATAGCCTTATATTCTTTCTGGCAGGGTCCACCAGGTATGAGACCTGCTCTTTGTTAGATCCTTTCAAAGCAGGAAAAAAAAAATATATAATATAATAAGTAATGATTCTTATCATTATTAGTGACACAAAATCCTGACAATTTCTGGATCCCAGCCGCCTGTGCTGTGCTCCGGTATTTCTGTGCTGCAGCAGATTGTGCTGGAAATAATCTACCTGCTGCTTCAGCTTTTTTTTTTTCAGCCGCGCACAAGTGATTTCTAAATAAAGACTTAGTTTCTCTGTTCCCTACTGAACAAAGGCCCACAGGGCGCCGGTAAATATTTGTTTCACTTGTTGATGTAGTCACGATTCATGAAGTGATTCTAGCCAGGGTTTAATGAAGTATTATTGTGCAGGGTTATTGTAGTTGTTGAGCCTCTTTGGTATCCTGCAGTATTTTTCACTCGATGCAGTGGATGACGCAGAATCTTCGCACTTTACACTTCACTTCAGTTCACACTTTTCCATCAGTCTTAAAAGATCTCCATCATCAAAAAGTTGGTTATTTTACTGTGCAACTGATATTCCTGCACCTATGAGCTCAGCCATGGGATCCACACACTATTACAGATAGTGGCATGTTAACTGTACGCTGAAATCTGGAGCACACAGCCATACAGGACCTGTGCACATGCGGTGTATGAGCCCTTATGGTGCTGAGGTCTGTGACCTATTCACACTACTGGTTTTCTCATCAGTTTTATAAATGGACAGCACATGGAACCATACAAGTAAAAGGGGCAATTCACACTTTTTATTTTATCCACCTGACCAATACAATAAAAAACTTGTTGCATGTCCTATCCTGGTTCGTTTTTGCAGATCGGACTTTGGAATGAGAGAACAGAATGTTTACCCGTGCTATCCTTTTAGACACAAAAACATACAAGGTTCTGGCAGGGCTGTGGAGTCGGAGTCGGAGTCGTGGAGTCTGAGTCGGAGCTCATTTTGGTGGAGTCGGAGTCGGTATAAAATGCACCGACTCCGACTCCTAAAATATATAATAAATTGGGGACAGGAGTGCAATGCAGAATGTGCTGAATATTTTACTAAATAATAACATTTAGTATAATGCTTATATTTAAGTGAAAAATTTATTGTAGTACAATGTGAACATCAGACATTTAATTGTTTTTATGATACAATAATCAAGATATTTGGATAGAACATAAAATATTTATTGGAATACAACTTTAGAACACAAAAAACTAATAAATTGTAAATATGTAATATATATATATATATATATATATATATATATATATATATATATATATATATATATATATATATATATACACACAGTGTATATACACACACAAGATATATATGTAATCTACTGTATATTACATAGTGTATTACATATTTACAATTTATTACAGTTTTTTGTGTTCTAAAGTTGTATTCCAATAAATATATTTTATGTTCTATCCAAATATCTTGATTATCGTATCATAAAAATTATTAAATGTCTGATGTTCACATACACATATTCATGTACTACAATAAATTTTTCACCTAACTAAGCAATATATGTAGGAGTCGGAGCCGGAGTCGGAGCCGGAGCCGGAGTCGGAGTCGGTGCAAGAGAATTTGAGGAGTCGGAGTCGAAGGTTTGGCTTACCGACTCCACAGCCCTGGGTTCTGGTATCACCACTCCTGGGTATTACAGATCAGCTCTCCATCTGAATAGCTGCAAGAGCTGGTAACAGCTGATCATGGGAGGTGTTTGGTATCAGACCCCTATCCATCAATATCACTTTGTGATTTGACCCCAATGTGTGAAGAGCCCCCGACCCCCCCCCCCCTCCCCCCTCCTTCCAAAACACACCCCATGCACCCCTCTATAGACTGCTCAGCTATAACAAAACTAGGGTTTTGCAGGTTCACGTTGCAAGCACCTTAATTGGACAGCTCCTTGGCACAATGTAAGGAAATCTTTGGCTGTGTTCCTGCATAATGTGAACGCTGTACTTCTTTCCCCCCCCCCCCGCATACATTTTTCTCTTGCGGAAAATCCACTGCATTTGCAGGGATTCCCCACGAACAAGTTAAATTATATCTAGATCTTGGAATAGTAATAAGTTCTACAATTGGGTGGAATTTGAAAAACAAAGTTCCTGTGCTGCGTATCTTGTGTCCCTGCTATGTACTGTGTAATGGCCGTGTCTGACTGTTTAGGAACATGGTCTAATCATACCACATCTGCTGGGCAGGGGAGGAAGTAAAAAAAAAAAAAAACAGTATACAGTCCTTATACCATGAGATTACAAATAATTCTTTGAGGTAACAACATTTTTAAAATGGGCAGAGATGTTTTACCTCACCGAAAGAATCCTCTGTGATTCCCTGCTGTTTTGTATATATAGTCTCTTTTGCTTACTCCCCTATCCAGGTGATGTAGTATGATCAGACCATGTCCCAGTACATAGCAACGAGGTGTGTGTGTGTGTGTGTCTGTGTGTGTCTGTGTGTGTGTGTGTGTGTGTCTGTGTCTGTGTCTATATGTATTTATCTTTTATATATAAAAATTGTAGATTCACATTGAAGGCATGAAAACTATGAATTAAACACATGTGGAATGAAATACTTAACAAAAACTTGTGAAACAACTGAAAATGTCTTATATTCTAGGTTCTTCAAAGTAACCACCTTTTGCTTTGATTACTGCTTTGCACACTCTTGGCATTCTCTTGATGAGCTTCAAGAGGTAGTCACCGGAAATGGTTTTCACTTCACAGGTGTGCCCTGTCAGGTTTAGTAAGTGTGATATCTTGTCTTATAAATGGGATTGGGACCATGAGTTGTGTTGTGCAGAAGTCTGGTGGATACACAGCTGATAGTCCTACTGAATAGACTTAGCTGCTTTTTTCTTGGCATAATACAAATTCTAAGTAAAGAAAAACGAGTGGCTATCATTACTTTAAGAAATGAAGGTCAGTCAGTCCGAAAAATTGGGAAAATTTGAAAGAGTCCCCAAGTGTAGTGGCAAAAACCATCAAACGTTACAAAGAAACTGGCTTACATGAGGACCGCCCCAGGAAAGGAAGACCAAGAGTCACCTCTGCTGCGGAGGATAAGTTTAACTGAGTCACCAGCCTCAGAAATAACAGGTTAGCAGCAGCTCAGATTAGAGACCAGATCAATGGCACACAGAGTTCTAGCAGCAGACACATCTCTAGAACAACTGTTAAGAGGAGACTTTGTGCAGCAGGCCTTCATGGTAAAATAGCTGCTAGGAAACCACTGCTAAAGACGTTTTTTTTTTTTCTCTCCCATCTTTTCATCCGAGAGAATCTGTGCACACCATGTTCATACTCTCTGGTTGGCGAGTTGTCTACATAATCGACCCAATTCTCTCGAATGAGATAATCTACAGTTGTCTGCACCTGCCCTTAGGTGCAATTACACTGAAAGATTGTCCTGAACAAGTGTCCTTAAGATCGATCATCTCACATTAACCTTTCAATGTAAACAGACTGCCAATCATTCAGAGGAGCAAAACTCTTGTTTGTCAAGTGAAATTATCTTTTGGGCCTCACAAGGTCAATGTTCTCTGCAGCGCATAGTCCTCTGTAAACAGGGCTCCCTCTGCCTAGGACAATGGCCGCCTGTGTACACATAAATATCTATTAAAGATTGTTCAGTGCGTATCTGAAGAGTGGTCTACCTGTGTAAAGTCCCAGTCACACACAACGACTTACCAGCGATCCCGAAAACTATGCGACCTGATAGGGATCGCAGGTAAGTCGCTGGGAGGTCGCAGGTGAGATGTCACACAGTCAGATCTTACCAGCGATGCAGGAACAATATAGGTCGCAGTAGCGACCTGTATAACGATCTCAGCAGTCACTGTGACCCTGTCACACAGTGTCACACACAGCGATGTGTCCTGCCCAGGAGGACATCGCCTTTGAAGAAAATGGCCTGGACCATTCTGCAATGACTAGAGATCTCACAGCAGGGGCCTGATCACTGGTAGATGTCACACATAACAAGATCGCTAACGGGATCGCTACTGCGTCACAGAAACCGTGACTCAGCTGCGATCTCGCTAGCGATCTCGTTATGTGTGACGGTACCTAAAACTGGCTAGTAAATGACCTGTGAATATTTATATTCGGTGGTCATTGAGTGCTGCTGATCGGTCCATGTAAACAGAGCTTTTATTCTTATTTTGTGCCCGTTTGAAATCCACACCTCTGACGATGATCTGGGAATTGCTTCTGTAGTAGATTTAGAGGTTTGGTGTGTTATCCTGCCAGTAGTGAGAGATAATGTTATTCCTTAGGGTACCTTCACACTTTAGCGATGCAGCAGCGATCCGACCAGCGATCTGACATGGTCAGAATTGCTGCTGCATCGCTACATGGTCGCTGGTGAGCTGTCAAACAGGCAGATCTCACCATTGACCAGCCCCCAGCCAGCAGCGACGTGCAAGCGACGCTGCGCTTGCACGGAGCCGGCATCTGGAAGCTGCAGACACTGGTAACTAAGGTAAACATCGGGTATGGTTACCCGATGTTTACCTTAGTTACCAGCGCACACCGCTTAGCATAGCGTGTGCAGGGAGCAGGAGCCGGCACTGGCAGCGTGAGAGCTGCGGAGGCTGGTAACGAAGGTAAATATCGGGTAACCACCTTGGTTACCCGATGTTTACCTTGGTTACAGCTTACCGCAGGCTGTCAGACGCCAGCTCCTGCTCCCTTCACATTCAGGATTGTTGCTCTCTCGCTGTCATACACAGCGATGTGTGCTTATCAGCGGGAGAGCAACAATAAAAAAACGAACCAGGGCTGTGTGTAACGAGCAGCGATCTCACAGCAGGGGCCAGATCTCTGCTCAGTGTCACACACAGCGAGATCGCTAATGAGGTCACAAAAAACGTGACTCAGCAGCGATCTCAGTAGCGATCTCGCTGTGTGTGAAGTACCCCTTTAGTATGGTCTGTTATTTATTATTCCTTATCTCTGTTGTGTTTAGTCAGTGGTTGTTTGACATCTATCTTCAGTTCTGATAAATCTGCCCCATCCATCAGGATGCATATCTGGGCTTTAGGCCAGGCTAATAATAATACAGCAAACTCTGCCCACTACATAATATTAATACAGCAAAACCAAAAATGCACTGTTAGTATACATGTAACGTGGAGGAGAAGGTTCACACTGTGGCCATTTTCACAGACAAACTACAATAGAAACAAAATGAGCTTATACCTTGCAGTGAGTTAATAGCTCTGAAGTAGGACCAGCGCAGTTTCGGTAAAGGGTAAAATAGCCATAAGGTTTGGGGGTTTTTTTTATATACTATGTGTATAAATTTCTGGCTGGGGACCGGTCCATGCAGCTGGTTTTGAATCCTCCTCTTAAATAGTTGGCTGGACCATATATGACAAGTTTCTCCCCCACCCCCCAATTCAGTCACTTTTTTTGCCTTCACTATTCCCTCATAGACTGTAAGCTCAAGAGCATGGACCTCACTCCTCTTAGTGGTACTTCACACACAGCGAGCTCGCTGCCGAGATCGCTGCTGAGTCACGCTTTTTGTGACGCAGCAGTGACCTCATTAGCGATCTCGCTGTGTGTGACACTGAGCAGCGATCTGGCCCCTGCTGCGAGATCGCTGCTCGTTACACACAGCCCTGGTTCGTTTTCTTCAAAGGCGCTCTCCCACTGTGACACACAGATCGCTGTGTGTGACAGCGAGAGAGCGACAAATGAAGCGAGCAGGGAGCAGGAGCCGGCGTCTGGCAGCTGCGGTAAGCTGTATCCAAGATAAACATCGGGTAACCAAGGTGGTTACCCGATATTTACCTTAGTTACCAGCCTCCGCAGCTCTCACGCTGCCTGTGCTGCCGGCTCCGGCTCTCTGCACATGTAGCTGCATTACACATCGGGTTAATTAACCCGATGTGTACTGTAGCTAGGAAAGCAAGGAGCCAGCGCTAAACAGTGTGCGCGGCTCCCTGCTCTCTGCACATGTAGCTGCATTACACATCGGGTTAATTAACCCGATGTGTACTGTAGCTAGGAGAGCAAAGCTAAGCGGTGTGCGCTGGTAACTAATGTAAACATCGGGTAACTATACCCGATGTTTACCTTAGTTACCAGTGTCCGCAGCTTCCAGACGCCGGCTCCGTGCAAGCGCAGCGTCGCTTGCACGTCGCTGCTGGCTGGGGGCTGGTCACTGGTCGCTGGTGAGATCTGCCTGTTTGACAGCTCACCAGCGACCATGTAGCGATGCAGCAGCGATCCTGACCAGGTCAGATCGCTGGTCGGATCACTGCTGCATCGCTAAAGTGTGAAGGCACCCTAAGTATCTGAATTTTGTTGTAATGTCTCATATTGTCTGTACATGTCCCCTCTGAATTGTAAAGCGCTGTGGAATATGTTGGCGCTATATAAATAAAAAATATTATTATTATAAGGGGAGTATAAGACAGGGGCAAGGCACTAACCTTTAAATAAAAAAAAAAAGTGCTGGAGTGTTGCTTTAATGTACTATATTACTACAACATACTAATAGCGCAATCTCTACCCACTATATATTAACGCTGCTTTCACACATCCGGTTATTGCAGTGCGGCTAAATCCATCTCTAAAACCTATGCAACGGATGTGGCGAAAAAAACGCATCCTTTGCATAAGTTTTTACATTTGACCTGTCCGGTTTTTGCCGGTTGCGGCACCCTACTAAACATGCGCAGTGCAAAAAACCGCATGCGGCCAGATGCGGTTTTTGCCGCATCGTGTTGCATCCGGCGTCAATAGGCATGCATTTGAAAAATTTAAAGTTTTTTTCGCCGGACAAAAAAAGTGCCAGGCAACGTTCCATCCAGCCGCCGCATGGGCTAAATATGCCGCATCCGGCAAAAAACGGACCGAACACAAGGCCATGTGGCACAATCCGGCACTAATGAAAGTCTATGCAGAAATAACGCAACCGGCGGAAAAAAAACGGTTGCATTTTTTCTGCAAAGAGCTGGATTGTGCCGTACAGCAAAAACCGGATATGTGAAAGCAGCCTGATACAGCAAACTCTGCCTGTTATATTTTAATACTGCAAACTCTGTCCACTGTGTAGTAAAGGGAATCTGATGGGTGATTTTGTAGTACAATGCTAATGTTATCTTTTAATAGGGATTAAGGAGACCTTTTAGGATCTGTAAGTTTTATAGCTCTACCTTATCCGGTTATCTTGTTGTAAGCTCCATAGACTTCAGTGTGACATAGCTAGTCAAGTGTATGTAAATAGAATTTGCATATTAACTGCTCCCATCTCCTAGTGCATTCACTATTACTGCTGAGAGGTGGGAGGAAGTATGGATGGGGGGCAGCAGTGCAAATTCAGATTTACCATCACTAAGGCTGCTTTCACACATCAGTTTTTTGCAATTCGGCACAATCCGGCACTATGCAGAAAAAACGCATCTGTTTTTTGGGTTTTTTTGCCTCCGGATGCGTTTTTTCCTCATAGACTTGCATTACCATTGGATTGTGCCACATGGCCTTGCGTCTGTTTTTTGGCGGATGCGGCGTATTTAGCCGATGCGACAGATGGATGGAACGTTGCTTGCAGTGTTTTGTTTGCGGCAAAAAACTGTATCGCGCCGGATTCGGCACGATGCTGCGCGATTTACAATGCAAGCCTATGGACGCTGGATCCGGCATCCTGCGGCAAAAACCGCATCCAGTGGCCAGATGCGTTTTTTTTTTTTTTAACTTTGCATGCTCAGTATCAAACCGGATCCATGAAAAAATGGACAGGCCGCATGGAAAAATGTATGCAATGGATCAGTTTTTTTTCGCCGCATCCGTTGCATAGGTTTTTGAGCCGGATTGTGCCTGATGCAAAAAACTGATGTGTGAAAGCAGCCTAATGCCAGCACTCACAGGTGGGATGGGGGGGAGCAGGACATATGCAGTTTCTATTTACATATGCTTGACTAGTTACTATGTCACTCTGCAGAGCTTACAATAAGATAACAGGCAGAGGGACAGCTTTAAAAGTTACTGATTTTGAAAGGGTTTAAGGAAACCCATCTTTACTATGTCACACTGAATGCTATGGAGCTTACAACAAGATAACAGGATAAGGTAGAGCTATAAAACTTACTGATCCTAAAAGGTCTCCTTAATTCCTATTTAAAGATAAAAATTAGTATTGTACTACAAAATCACCTGACAGATTCCCTTTAATCCAGCGAACTCTGCCCACTACGTATTAATACAGCACGCTCAGCCGGCCGTATATTAAATCTGCAAACTTGACCCTCTATATATTAATACAGCACGCTCAGCCGGCCGTATATTAAATCTGCAAACTTGACCCTCTATATATTAATACAGCACGCTCAGCCGGCCGTATATTAAATCTGCAAACTTGACCCTCTATATATTAATACAGCACTCTCGGACGGCTAGTTTCCAATTAATATGGTCCTGCTGTGTCCCAGTGTTTAGTGAGGTCATCGACACAAGTGAGGTTTTGATATTCGAGGATAGGACCGTCCTGATTGGGGACCTTATCGCAATGGGATGGCTTTTATGCTTTTTTTGGTTTGTTACATTAAAACAGCAGTAAGAACCCTGTCATTTATATGTACTTCTTATGCTCATTTTGTTTGTCTTTAGTTCTTACTCTTCATACGGCACGCTCCGCTCACTACATACTGTTAATATAGGAAGCTCAGCCCGCTGTACCTTTTAGTAAATCGTCAGGTGTGTGCATTTTGGGACATTGCTGGTTTTGTAAAATAAAGTCCCATTTCTTTCTACAGACTATCAAAAGTAACAATTCAGTATAACGTTCCAAGATTTTCAGAGGAAAGCCACGTTCAGTATGCCGACTGTGATTTTCTGACTTATACCAGTAGAGTATGGGGAGATCGCAGTATTAGTAAAGTTAGTTGTTTTATCCTAATCCGAGCTCATGACTTTTTCTAACTGCAGGAAACACATCCCTGTCCTGTAGTCATTCACAGGCCCAGATTCCCCATAACATCAAGTAGTAAATCTCATTGTAGGCCCATATAATGTGTGTGGCCGTTCAGTTTTTTCCAGCTGCGTAGCCCCCGCTGGCTTTTCGGGTAGTCATCCATACTGAGTGCAGAGGCAGTGTGTGTGAACACATCCTTATAGCAGATCCAGATAAACATACGCTGCTGACTCCATATTTCTGGCTTATCTCTAATGTTTTCATTATTGCATTCATAACTCGGAGCCAGTCTTACACCAGTGGATTACAGGTGCATTTTTGATCCCGTATTGAAGCCTCAGGAGCCGACCTTCCCACTAATCTGACGACCCAAACATGCATCATCATAATATACACAACATCATATATTACACTTGTGAGAAAGTGGCCTAAGGCACAAAGGCTGTGCTCACATATTGTGATCATACTGCAGATTTTTCTGTGATTTTTACAATATGACTACATTGGATAAACACAGCCCAAGGACTGTGCATTCTTATTCATGTTGTGTTGGTTTTTTTTTTGTTTTTTGAATTGAAATAACTTTGCAAAATACATCTGCGTGTGAACAGAATAGGCTGCAGTGCAAAATATGCAGCATCAAAAAAAATACATATGCCGTGTAATGTATCTGCAGCATAAACTCACATGGCGGTCAAAAATCTGCGGCTCTGCTGCGAAAATCTGAGGCAAAACTGACCAGCGTGTGGGTGAGACTTCAGTAAACCGTCCAAAAGTAGCTAAAAGGAGACGAAATACAGAAGAAAAACAAAATATAGACTAAAAATGGGTAAAATACATAAAAGGATGCAATACGGGCGGCACGGTGGCTCAGTGGTTAGCACTGCAGTCTTGCAGCGCTGGGGTCCTGGGTTCGAATCCCACCAAGGACAACATCTGCAAGGAGTTTGTATGTTCTCCCCGTGGGTTTCCTCCGGGTTCTCCATTTTCCTCCCACACTCCAAAGACACACTAATAGGGACTATAGATTGTGAGCCCCAATGGGGACAGTGTTCCTGATGTATGTAAAGCGCTGCGTAATATGTTAGCGCTATATAAAAAAATAAAGATTTTGAATACTGGCAGATGTGCACTACCCGGCCATGGCCACTTTACAATTGACAAAGCTTACTGTGCAGCTGCGCAACTGAACACATCCAGCCAGCAGATCAGTGGGGGCGCCGCACTCCCACCAATCAGATATTGATGTCCTATCCTAGGACATCAGTATACCAGATGTGGACAGCTCCTATAATTTTATAACTGTAGGTTGTGAAGTTGGGGCTGAGTACTGGAGTACAATAAATAAAAATAGAGGGCAGGCGAAAGTGGGGGTGAGGGTGAATTGCACTGTGTGAACATAAACTGTACATCATGAATATTCTATATTCAACACGAGGTCCGGTGCCCAATCATTTCTGAATTTGTAGCAGAAGCACCAATCGACTTTCATCAGTGAACAGCACTGAGGCCCGCTGGTCCATCGTCCAGTGTACATGCTCCCCGACCCATGCAAGACTGACACCTGGGCTTGGTGTTATGGTCAGGTACCCTTGCAGGTCATCTAGCACGGGATTCCCAAACTCCAGTCCTCAAGGCAAACCAACAGTGCATGTTTTCAGGATTTCCTTAGCATTGCACTGCTCTTGGAACCAGCACTTGGGCAGGTAATTACATTATCACCTGTGCAATACTAAGGAAATCCCAAAAACCTGCACTGTTGGTGGGCCTTGAGGACTGGAGTTGGGGACCTCTGATCTAGCACACAGACCACGTTGATGTAAATGGTTTGGAATGGTCTGGCGTGACACTTGGTTGCCTCTCACTTCCCTTAAATGTGCCTGGAGTTGTGTGGCATTAATAATCCTGTTCCGAAGGGCATTGTTCACACTGAAGTGGTCATCAGTGAGGGATGTGGCCAAACGACATCCACTTCTATACCTTTCTGTTACTCTGTCTCTCTGTATGTCTGTTTCTACCTGCTACTGACACTTTGTGACACTCTGAGCTCAGAGGCCACTTCCATCTCAAAACATCCTGCCTGAATCCTCACAATGGGCGAGGTTCTGTTGATTAATTTTTAGGTGTCATCTTGATTTCATGATGTCAAAATGTGACCAGCATGATGAGGAGGACTGTGTAAATACTAATTCTAATTGATCTCTGAAATTTATTGGGCGATTCATGGATCAAACACCTGTTGTGAATTTTCTCATTAAGCTCCTTGTTAGAGAACAGCAAGTTGTGCAAAAAGTACTGAAAAGTTGGATACGTGCATCCAAAAGATTGAAGGTCACATGTAAAGATAACCTGTCAGCAAGATTTTGCACTATAACGTAAATACATGACCAAAATGGCGCTGTGATGCTGATTTAAATGGATACCTGCAGTGAAGGAATCTCTTTGGTTGCTGAATAATCTTCCGCTACAGTTTTCATGATGAAGTTATCCTTGTATCTTGGCAGGACTTTGGGTAGTAGGGTCTTTTTCTCTGCCTGCCTCCTCTTTCTTCTACAGGTCCACTGATGGACCTGTGGACCTGACACTACCTGCTTTTTGTAACTCCACGCCACCACCATGATTGTGGTGGGCAGTGTGATTCTGTGGGAGGGGTCTGCAGGTCTTCAAGAAAATGGTGCTGTATGTGGCGTTGGCGTAGACCTAAATTTCAGCTCAATGAAGCCGAAATCTCAAATCTGCGCATGTGCCGTATCCAGCACAATTTTACTGCAGACTGTGCGCAATGTGATTCTACAGAGTATCTTCAATAAAATGTCACCAGATATAGCGCATGCGCAGAGCTCAGAAAGCGGCCTCACCCACACCTCAGCTTTCTGTGCACATTGTATATTGACTGTGAGCTGCTAATCAGAGGAAGGCACATGGTCAGACAACTGCTCATGTGCACTGCAGTCTGGTCAGTGGTAATCTAGTGATAACACATTAATTGTATTAAAACAGCACACAGCCTAAAGCTATGTGCACACACTGCGTTTTTTTGGGTTTTTTTTTTGACGCTGCGTTTTTGTGCGTTTTGGCCGCTACAAACACACCCGCATCAAAAAATGCATGCGTTTTTACCGCATTTTGCTGCGTTTTTGATCTCTGCGTTTTTCTGCGTTTTTCCAATGCATTGCATGGGGGGGGGGAAACGCAGAAAAACGCAGGAAAGAATTGACATGTCCATTTTTTTTTTTTATTTTTTTTTTAAGCTCAAAAATGCAGCTTAAAAAAAAAAGTTGTGTGCGGACAGCAAAAATGAAAACTCATAGACTTTGCTGGGGAAGCAAAGTCATGCAGATTTAAGGGCAAAAACGCACCCGAAAAACGCGCAAAAATGCACTGTGTGAACTTACCCTAATAAGCCCCTGTCTCCTGCTTTCCTCGGATTACATATCAAAATCCTACTGACAGATTCCCTTGAAGCCTGCTGGAGTACATGCGTTTGGTTGCATAATTTGCACATGCTCGTTGAACATATGCTCTAAACAAAGTGTGAACAGTGACTAACAAGATTTTTTACATCTACTTGTGGTCCTATAACTGATAATACTGAACTTATATATTACCATTTGTAAAGGAAAGTGTTTCTAAATGCACCGATAACTCTTCTCCTTGTGGTTTGTCATAATTTGTCCTTAAGGCAATGTGCGCACGTTGCGTATTTACATGCAGTTACGCTGCGATCTGCACCGCTGCGTAACTGCATGCGTCCTGCGTCCCCTGCATAATTTATGAAGATTATGCAGGAGCCGTGCGCACGTGGCGTATTAGAGTGCAGCGCTTCGGCTGCTGCCCGAAGCCTGCGTTCTAAGAAGTGACATGTCACTTCTTTCCTGCGCTCTGCATGCAGCCCCCGCTCTGTCTATGGGAGGGGCTGCAGTCAGAGCGCATGAAATCGGCTTTTTTTTTCATTACGGACTTTCTGCAGCGATTTGTAGCGCACGTGTGCTGTTCAAATCGCTGCAGAAACTTCTGCAGGGACAGTACGCAACGTGCACACATAGCCTAAGACTTTCACCAAAATGAATATAATATGAATATTTCTGGCTGAATTTGCACATACTTTTCTATGTATACAGTTTAATCAAACCACCTCTTCTCTTGCATTGTGTTAATGTCTTACGTTTTTCTTACAGGACAATGAAAAGAGAACCCCACTCCATGCCGCTGCCTACCTGGGAGATGCTGAAATAATAGAGCTCCTTATTTTATCTGGTATGTTCAGTAGTTTCTGCACAATATTGTCTTTTCAAGGAAGGGTGTCACGGTTTTTTATTTTTGTATTAATAGTGATTATGAAATAAAGTATTTTTAATACAAAATTAAAATCACTGCTTCTTTAGGTTTTATTTAATTCTAATTTTACTTAAGCACTGGGGGCTGCCATCTTGGATTTGGTGTTTGTAACGACAGCTACTCAACTCCTTTATGGCAGCCCCCTGGGCATACTCTGATGGCCGGGCTCCGACCCCATTTAGTAACATTAGAGAAGGTGTCTGCTGTGGCCTGGACGCGCCCCCTTGGCTGTCCAGGTCACAGCAGAGGGAGAAGATCAGCGCCATCATTGTAGATCTCACAGCGTGCTGTGTACTCCACTTAACTCCAGTCACCCGCCAGGATGTGAGTAAGGGGCGCCGGGCTCCCTCCCCTCCCCGCCCCTCACCGTTAGTCTCCAATGACACCCCGTCCCCCCGCTCTACCCAGCCCTGCTCCCCCCCCCCTCCCTCCTCGCTGCCAGCGTGCATGCAGCAGAGCTGTGTGTGTTCTATGTGCATGCAGAGCATGTGAGTACCGGCACCCCCTCCGCCTGCCACCGCCGCTGCTACCGTCTACAATGCTCCAATGACACCCCCCTCCACTCCTTATTGCAGCCGCTGTGGGCGTGCATGCAGAGCAGTGTGTGATTACCGGCGCCCCTCCCCCGCTGCCACTGCTACCGTCTCCAATGACACCCCCCCGTGCCGTGTATCTAATACTCTCCTGTATGATACTGCCTGCTGAGCTGTATCTAATCCTATCCTGTGTGTGATACTGTCTCCAGAGCTGGGTATCTAATCCTCTCCTGTGTGATACTGCCTTCAGAGCGGTGTATCTATAATCCTCCCTTGTGTGATACTGCCTGCTGAGCCGTGTATCTAATCCTCTCCTGTGATACTGCCTGCTGAGCTGTGTATCTGAGGGCCATTTCACATCAGCGTTTTTCTGCCGCACTCCCAGATCTGGCACAAGGGGCAGTACAGTACTTTACAGTTCACTGGCAAGCTTCGGGCACATAGGGTCATGTGACCGGAGCATGTTGACAGCATATGACCAGGGCTTGCCGCACTGTCTGTGAACTGTAAAGTACTGTACTGCCCTTGTGCCGGATCTGGGAGTGCGGCAGAAAAATGCTGATGTGTGGGTACCCTAATCCTGTCCTGAGTGGTACCTTCTGCTGAGCCGTGTATCTAATCTATCCTGTGTGATACTGTCTGCTTAGTTGTTGTATCTAATTCTATCCTGTGTGATATTCCAGCTTTCCTTGGTGACACTTTAGACATTTCTGGTCACCAGGAAAATGGCTCCGCACTGTGATCCTAAATTTTATTCTGTTATCCTTTGGAAACACCCAGATTGGGAGGGGGGGAGGTGACATCACACACAGGAGAGCAAATTCAGCCCACTTTTACTGCAGCTGTAAACCAGGCTATTTCTACAGTGGGATTTCTGTAGGATTTCAGCAGCTGCTCCCCCTAGTGTTGAACAGTGGAAAATGTCAAACTTTTAAAAAAAAATAATTATATTTTGCTCAATTAAAAACAAATAATATCTAAACAAAACATTAATAATTTACATTTTTTTTCAGTTATTGAAATTTTTTTTTTTTGGTGACACCTTCCCTTTCAAGGAGATGGTCATAGTGAGCACATACTGCACGTTCACATATATCACTTATCTAGCCTGTCCTTGTGTGAGCCGGACACCATGGATAGTACATTTGTCCAGCACCTGTACCTAGAGAGAGTATGCAGCATTCCTGTATCCGCCGCCGTCTCATGTTATGATGCCCCTGGACACAAATCTGATGATGGGGTCGGTTCTGTCATCCGTTGCTGTCAAGTGTTTGTGATGTGTGAACAGGCCCTAAACTAAGCAGCGGTGTTTATTAACCTGTTCTGCACTCTGTCAAATCTAATTAAACTCCTTGTACTATTTTTATAGCATAAAATGTTTTTCATATATAATAAGCAAAATCCGTTCACTTATCTTCCTTTTTAAGGTTTTGGTTTTTTTTTTGTTATATTACAGTAGCTGCCCCTTATAATCACCACCTACTTGCGGAGCTAATTCTTATACTGGAATTTAATATGTATTCTACATAGCTTTAATTTTTTTGTTTTGTGTTACCATTTCATTGACATTTTTCAAGATATTTTATTACAGGTCAAACCTCAGGGGACCCATTTCCCTTGATATAGTTTTCAGAATTTTGGCTGCTTATACACTACCCCTATTGTCTTTAGGATTTGATGATTTATTGCAGCTGCTGAAATTCTGCTAGTCACATGTAAGATGAATTATAGATCGGACCTCATGTAATCTGATCATTCCAGCAACAGAATCCATGCAAAATGTATGTGTGCAGGTCTTAGAGTTGCCCCCCCATCTGAATGGGTCCCATATTCCTCCATGTGAATGGAGCTGTAGTGCACATGCCTGACCACTTCTCTAATCCCTTCCCCATCTATGGACAACCTGCGCACTTCTGCTCTAAACACAGAGGACACAGACTCCATTCTTGTGGTCCTTGTCTAAATCTGGCCCCCATTATCATACATTCATCACTTAGCCTGTGTATCCTGTGTATAGATGGAGAATGTTTGTCTCTAACTCAGTTTGCTTTAAGTGTGCAGTAGAAAACGGACTTTTCTTAAGAAAAAATCCGCACCCTCTGGCAGAATACCGCACCT
Organism: Anomaloglossus baeobatrachus; assembly: GCF_048569485.1. NCBI lineage: Eukaryota > Metazoa > Chordata > Amphibia > Anura > Aromobatidae > Anomaloglossus > Anomaloglossus baeobatrachus. Next base: position 467,151,194 of record NC_134358.1, read on the forward strand.
GCTGCAAAATCTGCGGTAAGGCTTTGTGCGCACACAGCGGTTTTTTTTGGCGCTGCGTTTTTGGCCGCAAAAACGCACCCGTGGCAAAAACTCATCGGTAAAAAACACCATGCAGTTTTACCGCGTTTCGGTGCATTTTTGGCTGCCATTTTTTGCGTTTTTGATCACTGCGCTTTGCTGCATTTTTCCAATGCATTTCATGGGTGAAAAACGCAGGACCTGTCAATTTTATTTTTTTTTTAGCTCAAAAACGCAGCTAGAAAAAAAAAAAGTTGTGTGCAGACAGCAAAAATGAAAAGTCAGACTTTGCTGGGGAAGCAAAGTCATGCAGTTTTGAGCCAAAAAACGCACCCCAAAAACGCAGCGGATAAACACCTAGTGCGCACACAGCCTAAAACCACCCCTACGTGTTTGGCGCGGTTTTTCTGCGGGTTGATCCCTGCGTTTTTTACCATTATCTATGGCAAAAACTGCAGGTACCTGCAGAAAAGAAGTGACCTGCTCATTCTTTTTGCTGCAGAAATTCTGCAGCAAAACCTGTAGGGGAAAAACCGCAGTGTGCGGACAGCCTATTATTATTTATTTTTTTTTTTTTTAACCATAGATTTTGCTGGGTTGACTGCAGCAAGGTTATAAACATTTTCTGCAGTAATTCATGAAGCAAAACCACGGCACATGCACGGCAAAAACCACCGCGTGCGTACAGGGCCAAAGTGTTATCCCACAGTGTGAAGCTGGAGCTAAGAGTTAAAGGGGTTGTTAAGGATTAGAAATACTTGGCTGCATTATTTAAGGTACAGTAGAAGCCCTGTTCATTAGATGTGTGTGGTCCTAGGTGGTGCTGTTTCTGGTCTTAACCCCTTTTAAAGGGGTTGATGACTTTATTTCAGTAGCCATTATGTAGACAGGAGTGCTGTGCAGTCTGATGAAGGCCGTACTAACGAGCAGGACGAGAACCTGGAATAATTTCAGTAAATGCCACGGAATCCTGTCCATAATACATTTATTAAAATAAGGATAAAGAGGTTGATCCCTTTCCTGTCTTGCGCTTTCTTTGAGCGTGATGGTTGTGGTCTTGCAGGCCTTTTTGGCAGTGCAGATTCTCTGCTGTTTTATGTAAGTAACAATCCAGACTTTTATAAAATCATTCTTACTTAAGGGAGGAGGGTTAATGTAGCACAACATTTTCTTTAACCACTTCCCGTCATCACTGTATTTTCACATCTTATGGAACGTGCTATAGTTTCCATAAGGTCGTGAAAAAGCAACACATCTTCCCCCTGGTATTATGATCCCAGTGCAGTCTAAAGCTTCAGACGTCAGATGCCATCCGTCTGCTGCCCATTTTTTTTACAGAATATTTGATAGGAGTCTGAGAAACCTATATATTCTTCCTAATAAACTGATTGAAGCTGATAAAAAATACCCCCAAAAAAGGCACGTCTGGTGCCACCACATTCAAAACACATCCAGGACGACAGGCCATGCTATAAAACTAAAAATACTTTTCCTGCTTGGCGAATGTTGCAAAAAAACAAAAACTAACTACAGCTGCATTTGCGGGCTTTTTTTGTGTTTTGTTTTTTTTTTTTCATTTGTTCTACACAGAGATGGAATAAGAAGTGTAATGTAACCAAAAAATGGTACCAGTGAAAAGCATAACTTGTCCCCACCCCCAACAAATAAGCCATCACACAATCCTGTCTACGGAAGAAGAAAAAACAAAACTCGAATCTCAGAAAATAATGAACAAGAAAAAAGTAACACTTGTTTTTAATTTTTACTACTTTTTCTAGAGAAAAAAAAAATTACCTATTACTTACTATCGTTTTCAACCTGCTGAGAAAAAAAATAGCATGGAAATTATTTGCAAATGGGGTTGAAAAAAATACCCCGGAATTATAAATTATTTTTTTTTTTTTGTCCACCAATGAAAAAGTGTAATAGTCGTAAGTATTCCAAAATTTAATAAGTGAAAACTACGTCTCGTTAAGAAATAAGCCGTTGGACATCTCTATGGGTGTAAAAAATGTTATGGCTCTCGGAATGAATATAGCGATACCAAAAAACAGTAATTTTTATCAATGTAGTTATTGCACAAAAATGAAGTATAAACCAAACTATAAAAATGTGTTATTGTTGTCCTAATGGTATCTGATTTGTAGACTAAAGGCCCAGTGACACTAAACTTACCAGCGATCCCAACAACGATACAACCCGATAGGGATCGCTTGTAAGTTGCTAGGAGGTCGCTGTTGAGATGTCACACTAAGCGACGCTCCAGCGATCCCACCAGCAACCTGACCTGGCAGGGATCGCTGGAGTGTCGCTACACTGGTTGCTGGTGAGCTGTCACACAGGCAGATCTCACCAGCGATCAGTGACCAGCCCCCAGCCAGCAGTGACTCGTGGAAGCATGCTGCGCTTGGTAACTAAGGTAAATATCGGGTAACCAACCCAATATTTACCTTGGTTACCAGCGCACACCGCTTAGCGCTGGCTCCCTGCACACCTAACCACAGTACACATCGGGTTAATTACCCGATGTGTACTCTGCTACGTGTGCAGGCAGCAGGGAGCCAGCTTCTGCGGACGCTGGTAACCACGGTAAACATCGGGTAACCAAGAAGCTCTTCCCTTGGTTACCCGATATTTACCTTCGTTACCAGCGTCCGCCGCTCTCACACTGCCAGTGCTGGTTCCCTATGGGGAGATAAGGTATGCACACCAGTGACTATGTAAGGGGAATACATGAAATAGCAGAAACTGCTGTGTGAATACTGACTTGAAAAATCCAATAGCTATATGCAAGAGTGAATATGTGAAAAATGGAATCTGCATTACTGCCATGAACATATGAATCAAGAGAAATTTAGCTACTGAATTGATCAATGCAATAGAGCCCCAACACTACGCCAAAGTATTTCTCTACGTTGGTGTCCCTAGCTTGTGTGTGTCCTCTCATGCAGTTAAAAAACCTACCGTGTATGGGAAGCTAAGACCCAGGCTATTTATGCGTATGATATGGATTGGCAATAGGTGTGGTTGGGGAGGGTTCACAAACGAAAAAATACTAACAAATAGGAGTAACGTTTGGAACACCATTCTAAGTCCGAACTGGGTGCAAAAACCTAAAAAAACATCACTATGGGGAGATAAGGTATGCACACCAGTGACTATGTAAGGGGAATACATGAAATAACAGAAACTGCTGTGAATTTTTCAAGTCAGTATTCACACAGCAGTTTCTGCTATTTCATGTATTCCCCTTACATAGTCACTGGTGTGCATACCTTATCTCCCCATAGTGATGTTTTTTTTAGGTTTTTGCACCCAGTTCGGACTTAGAATGGTGTTCCAAGTGCTGGTTCCCTGTCCCCTGCACTCCTAGCCACAGTACACATCGGGTTAATTACCTGATGTGTACTCCGGCTACGTGTGCAGGGAGCCAGCACTGCCAGCTGAGAGCGGCGGACGCTGGTAACTAAGGTAAATATCGGGTAACCAAGGTAAGGGCTTTTTGGTTACCCAATGTTTACCGTGGTTACCAGCGTCCGCAGAAGCCGGCTCCCTGCTCACTGCACATTTAGTTGTTGCTGTCTCGCTGTCACACACAGCGACCTGTGCTTCACAGCGGGAGAGCAACAACTAAAAATGGTCCAGGACATTCAGCAACAACCAGAGACCTCACAGCAGGGGCCAGGTTGTTGCTGGATGTCACACACAGCAACATCGCTAGCAACATCGCTGCTACGTCACAAAAGTCGTGCCTCAGCAGCGATGTTGAATAGTGTGACGTGGCCTTAAAGCTCACACTTTTAGACAGCAAATGAAAAACATCAAATGTCAAACAGCTGAATTACTGTATTTCTCCCCATAAAGAGTTAATGAAAGTTAGGTACTGGGTTGTAGAATGGAAAAGGTACTTATATCTGTACAAATCGATCTAAAGTTAAAAATAATCCACTTCTTTATTAACAAATCGTTAAAATCAATCTTGATGTGGTAAAATCTCTCCACCTCCACTTTTGGAATGCTACATGCATATTTAATCATGGTTTACTTATATCTATGAGGTTGTATGTGCCCCAAAGTGCTGCCTCCGACAAATATTCCTCATTCCACCAAGCCCTCATACTGCTGTGTAGATGACAAAGTAAAAATAAAAAAGCTGTCGCTCGCAATCCAAGGATGAAAAAAATCGATGTATGGATATTAAAGCCAGAGTGGTCCTTTTTAAAGGGATGTTCTCAAGTTTGTAAGTTATCTTCTATACAAAGGATGGGGCAACGTTCTGATCGCTGGGGGTCTAACCTCCGTGCCCCCCCCCCTGAGGAGCGGCAGTCATGTGCGCTGCCTTTTACATTCACTGTAATAGGAGCGCTGAAAATCAGCCAAGCACTGCGCTCGGGAAACAATGTGGTAGTGCGCATGGACGCCCACTCCACTCAGCCGGGTACTCTTGGGATTGGTGGGGCCGTGGCCCAACCCTCCATGATCGTAAAGTTATTACTTTACTACTTCCCCCTTGTGTTGGTGGAAAAAATGCTTTGTACATTGCAGGCACTTTTGATTCTTTTTTTTTTTTATGCGTTTTCTACAAATTTTTACTTTTGCCCTTCAGTCAAATTGGTGAAAAATGTTGCAAAAAAATGGTGAAATTGGAATGCTGCAAATTTAAGAAAACTGATCGTTAAAAGCTGCACTGTACAAATAAGTAGAATGGGATTTCAGCAGTATCATGAATTTTTCTGGTGCTGTAAAGTACAGCGTTTTTAACATTTAAAATGCTAAAGAAAAACAGTGTGTGAACACGCCCTTAGTGAGTCATTGAGCGGTCTGTGCTTCTAGTTATCAGTTTATGCAAAAGTTTAGATGAAGGGAATTTTCTTCCAGCTTCTCTATGCTAATATTACTGTAGCATAAGATAAATACATACATGGGGGGGGGGGTGCCTTATCGCAATCTTCAACCAGAAAAACTGGCCTAGTTGCTTATTGCAATTACAGTACATGGGAAAATGCTCCACGTTTCCTTTGCTGCAGTTCTGATTAATATCCTGTCATGTCCCTGTTTGTTTCATTTGTAGTCAGGTTTTCTCTGTGCTGACATTTGGGCTGTGTGATACCCATGTGGCACAAGCAGCAGAACAGCTGGTTTTATATATAAACCATAGGGTATCTGGAACACGGGGGATTGCTAGTTAAATATCTTGATTGCACTATTCTTATGTAGGTGTTTTGTTTTTTTGTTTTGTTTTCAATCACCTAATCTAAACTAGATGGAACATTTTACCTGTAAACTTTTGTTTAGGCTGCTTTCATACATCCGTTTTTTACCGTCAGGCACAATCCGTCGAAATGCGGATAAAACTGATCAGTTTTTCTTCCCCATTGACTTGTATTAACGCCTGATTGTGCCGGCTGCCGGAAAGGACATAGCATGCAATGTTCTTTGTCTCCGGCAAAAACAGGACCATGCTGGATCCAGCGCCATCTGGCATGTTGTATAATGGAAGCATGTGGGTGCCAGATCCGTCGTCATCCGGCACATGTCGGAATCCAACGACTAATCCGGTTTTTTGAACTGAGCATGCTTAGTATCACAAGAAATCCGTCAAACGTAAGGAACGCATGGAAAAAACGTATGCAACGGATCCGTTTTTTTTCCAGGATCCGTCGCATCAGTTTTTTTTCACCGGATCGTGCCTGACGGCGAAAATCGAATGTGTGAAACCAGCATTAGTCTACTTGGTGCTTTTACGCTGACAGCTAATTGAGAATGTTCCTATGAACGCCGGTGTCCCAATTATTGGCCAGTATGAACGGGCCACTGGTCACCCGATTAATGAGCAAAAGGCTCATTCATTAGGTGAAATTATTTTTAGGCCTGCTTTAAAGGGAACCTGTCATCAGAAATTTAGCTATAAACCTAAAAGTTACCCCTTCTGCAGCTCCTGGGCTGCATTCTAGCAAGGTTCCTCTAGTTTTTCTGGCCCCTTTTATACCAAAATAAACACTTTTATAAAGTTGTACCTTTTTCGTATGTAAATGTCGTAAATTATCCATGGGGTCGGGATGCCTGGTGTCCGTTACTGTCCTCCTGCCGATTTACGCCGCCCCCGAACGCTGAATTTTAAACCTCAGGACGCCGCCCCCGGGGTCCCGCGCATGCGCTGTGCGACTGTAGCGGGACTGTGCACTGCGTGCACATGTGACCGCTGGTGACGTTTTGCGCAGGCACGAGGTTATGGGCGGTGCTGTGAGTGTCATCAGCAAGTGCCGCCCATAACCTTGTGACCGCACTTTCCCCTCTTCCTCCAGCGTTCTGCGCCGGCCAAATGACCAGACGTCACCTCCTTCCCATCGTACCCTGCAGCAGGAAATAGATGGGAGGAGCAGAGCAGGCCACCACAGGAGAAGCGGAAAGGATCTGAACGACGTACAGAGGGGAGAGCGCGGCCACGAGAGTATGGGCGGGCACTTGCGATGCAATCACAGCGCCGCCCATACTCTCGTGCCTGCGACCACGTCACCAGGTGTCCTGGCGTGCACGGGACCTCGGGCGCAGTGGGCGGTGTCCTTAGGGATGATTTGGAGCGTGGGGGGATGGCGTAAGGGACAGCAACGGACACCAGACGGCCCGCCCCCCTAGAGAATTTACAAGATTTTCATACCAAAGGGTATAACTTTATAAAGTATTTATTTTGGTTTAAAAGGGGGCACAAAAAGTATAGAAACCTTACTAGAATGCAGCCCAGGAGCTGCAAAGGGGGAAACATTTAGGTTGAAAGCCAAATTTCTGATGACAGGTTCCCTTTAAACATCCACATTTTCAGCAGCACATTCTCAGCACACGTCTATGCCCACAGGATGATTGGTAATATGATAGAGTAACATTGTTCTCAGCAGCACATTCTTGACACAATGCACTGTGCTGCCGAGAACAATGTTCTTCTATCATTACCAGTCGTTATGTGAACATAGAAGTTTTCTTGGCTTGTCTAAACAGACCATTTCATGATTGCTGATTGGTTTTCACATAGCAAAGCGGTGGTTGTTTCTTGGCCGCATTCGGCCAGTCTAAATTTAGGCTAAGGAACCGGTCTACAATTTAAAACTGGTGGCTATGTCCCACACCTTGGGACCTCACTACCCCATGCATCCTGCTTTATCACTCTGGGTGCTAAAATGGAGCGGTTTCCCAGGTATATACAGAATCCTGGTGGGATGAGAGTGGTCTGGACAGTAATACTAAAAATGAGGGCACTCTGCAGGCCCTGTTAAGATAGGATCACTAAACTATGAAGGTGCTGCTGTTACTTATGTTTTTATTTGTATAGTCCTTTTTGTGCAATTAGTTTACGGTACCGCTTCATCTATAATCCTTCCATATTAAATTCATCAACATCTGTGACTCCATGATTGTCTGTCTTGGTAGTGATACTGGAAATAAGAAATCTGTATGAGGGCAAAACTTGGCTTAGACCAAGCATGACTAGACTTAGCTGGCATTGGGAGGGCAGATGAGCATACATTATTTTTACATTTAGGGTTTGTAATGTTACAATGCCAAAATTAGCTGTGCTGTCTTACTGTGCACAAAGACCTGCTATGAAATGTGATCTGTCATCTGTGCTTTATCATCATGCAGGAGGTTAGACCAGGAGATCAGAGCTATCTGATATTCTAGATCACACACTGAGAAATCTCTCCTGATCTATGGTGGGACAAGTTTTTCTTTCCTGAGTGTTGCCTGCTTATGATTTATATCAACATCATAGAGTAAAAGTGCACACCAGTGATAACGTATAACCCCTAATCAGACTAAGGCTATGTGCGCACACTGCGTCTTTTTGCCGCTGCGTTTTTGTGCGTTTTTAGCCGCAAAAACGCACCTGCGTCGAAAAAACGCATAAAAAACGCATGCGTTTTTGCCGCGATTTGGTGCGTTTTTGGCTGCGTTTTGCTGCGTTTTTGATCTCTGCGTTTTGCTGCGTTTTTCCAATGCATTGCATGGGGGGAAAACGCAGAAAAACGCAGGAAAGAACTGACATGTCCATTTTTGTTTTTTAACTCAAAAACGCAGGTAAAAAAAAAACAGATGTGTGCGGACAGCAAAAATGAAAACTCAGACTTTGCTGGGGAAGCAAAGTCCTGCAGTTTTGAGGCCAAAAACGCACCCGAAAAACACGCAAGAACGCCGCGAAAAACGCACTGTGCGCACATAGCCTAAGCTTTACTTCCCCCTCCCCCTACATGGACTCATGCTATGTTGTGGGGGTTTTCTTCTTTCCTTTGAGTGTTGTGGTTTGATTATGATTGGTCAGCATTATAGAGGGAGAAATAAATGTCTCTATCTGATCACTTTTGTTATGGAGGCATTCCTATCTCCAAATCCTATCCCCACCATGTACTAGGTGTAATAATATTAGCAAATACCTCCAATTAGAAATGTAGTATAGTAAGCTATGTTGCTTACCTCATGTGCAGGTTGGGTATCCATGTTACAACCATGAGCAACTGTCACTGAGTGGTCTTAACCATGGATACTTACCGTATGCTGCAATTTCCTTGACATGAAGTAAGCGAAATGGCTAATCGGAACCTACTACATATTGGGATAGGAACTCAGAGATGGGAATACCCCTTTAAGTCCAGGTGGGTGTTGGCTCATTAGTAGTGATGGGTGAATAGTAACTATTCATGTTCGGATTATTCGTAACAAATCCCAAAGTACTATTCCAGTATTCGTCACGAATAACGAACCTAATGCAAGTCAATGGGAAACCCGAGCGTTTTTCTTGAAGTGACGAATACTTGAAAAGTACTCTAGTTTTGCTAATTATCATCCAAACCCCTAATAGTTAGTATTCACCCATCACTAATTAGGTGACCATTACTGCAGCCACACTTGCTATTAGGTCTGTGTAGCACAACATGAAAAATATGGTGAAACTTTGTCTTTAAAAGGAATCTGTCACCAGATTTGGCGACTATAAGCTGCGGCCACCACCACTGAGCTGTTAAATACAGTGTTCCAGAATACTGTATATAAGAGCCCAGGCTGCTCTGTATAATGTAAAAAAACACTTTTATAGTGTTCACCTAGCAAGCGGTCCAGTTTGATAGGTGTTGCTGCCCTCGGTGAATCGCCTCCTCTATGCGGCGATCTTCGTCGTCCTTCTTGCCAGCCCAGTGTGGATGATTCATCTACATCATCCACACAAGTCAACATTGCGGTCCTGCGCAGGCGCACTTTAATCTGCCCTGCTGTGGGCAGATCAAAGTACTATAATACGGATGCGCTAGGAAATGTTAAAGACGGCGCGCACATGCGCACTACAATACTCTGATCTGCCCTGAGCAGGACAGATCAAAGTGCACCTGTGCAGGACCTCAATGCTGGCTAATCTGCATGACCTAGGACACGTCGTGCACACAGGCCTCAGAAGGAGGGGGACTGATCCGGACTGGAGAGCAACGACACCCATTGGACCGGACCGCACCCCCCCAGGTGAGTATTTTATAAAAGTGTTTTTTACATTCTACAGAATGGCCGGGCTCTTATATACAGGAGTCTGAAATGCTACAAAGCTCAGTGGTGGTGGCCGCAGCTTATAGTCGCCAAATCTGGTGACCGGTTCCCTTTAAGGATTAGAAGTCCCTAGAAACTGATTTTTAGGATCTACTAATCCTATGATGTGTGTATGTATAATATACTACTTTTATTTTTCAACCCATATAGCGGTTTGAGAGTACTTAGAACATCTTGATTATTTTATATTTTTTTGAGGGGTAATAAAATGTTATTGATAGTTATAAATGTGGAGATCCCAATCTTGTTTAATATTTAAGAAAAAAACCATTGAATACACTGCAGCCTGTCTTGGCCTGCATGCGTGGCAAAACTGGGCTCTCCTGTCAGTGGCCTCCTGCAATTGTGCCACTTGAACAAGCCATAAAACCCATTTTGGGACTGCGTTCACTGTTGTGGCATTTAAGTGGTTAAATGGCAGTGATCTCCATTATCGCTTATCCCAGGGGTTACAGCTGACGTCCACAGCGGGTGGTATGAGCACCGCTCCGGAGAACCAAAAGTACATACACCATGCTGTGCAGGAACTACATCCTGCCAGCGCTGTAAATGTGCGGTAAGGGATATTTAGCCATGCTGGCCGGCTACGCAAGGTCTGCAAATTTTATAGCTCACTTTTTAATTCAAGGACTTTAAAAATACGCTATATAATTAAATGAAGTCTCACACCCAAAACTCAAATGAAACCATTTAAAGGGTCATGTAGGGGACTTGGCCCCTATAAAAATCCTTTGTATATAATTTTACTTATTGTGTTTTATATAAAACAGTTTATTAGGTATGTAAATGGGGTGGCATTATTGCGCCCTTCTTTTTCAAGAGATCAGTGCATCATTCTGCCCTACAATGTTCTGTCAAATAGCACTCGGACCAGTGTTATGCTACGGGGCAGATCAGATCCGCAATATTTTTGTCATGCCGATTTCGGCAGGAGAAAGTAATCGCAGCATGCCAGGAGTTTCTGATAATTGGATTACATGCACCTATAGGTGTGTGTGTGTGTGTGTGTGTGAGTGTGTGTCATCTGAGTGCAGTCCGGTTACTGCCGACAGAAGTAATGGAGAAGAGTGAAAAACTAAGTTGTCTTCTCTTCACCGGTGATCCGGTTTTTCACATGCAAGACAATCAGAGCACAGTAAAGACTCTCTGCTCACACTCACAGCATAGTTTGGGCTGAGTGTTGTTTGCATAATGCATCCGATTCTGTATCACAAGCAACTCATCGGATGCCTTATGTACTCCGGCCTTAGGGCGCTATCACACATCCGGCTTTTCGCCGCTTTGTCGGTTCCGGCGCACACCAGTACAGTGAATACAGTACAGTGGCAGCGCGACACGCTCCGGTCACATGCTGTCAAGTGACCGAAGCATGAGACCCAGAAGCTACAGCGCTGCCACTCTACTGTATACACTGTACTGGCATGCGCCGGAACTGGCGAAAAGCTGGATGTGTGAGAGCGCCCTTATATAGATTGACAGTGCTAGTTTTGCAGCGCTGCCGGAGTTGAATCCTCAGCCCTACACACACTGTAGCAACCCAGAGAACATGGTGTTTGTGACTGCCGGTGCTTTCTCACCCACCTCTCCTGTCTGATGAGGCCACTTGCTGAATACAAGATTACACAATGATTGGCTTTGGATGCAGACAGGAGAGGGAAGATGAGTGTACACACTGACCTTCTAGGAGCTGAGCACACGCACAGTGACAGTGCACTCTCATCCCCCTCATCTGTCAGCATCGGCCACCAACTACTGTGTACCTGTGTGCAGCAAGCGACCTCTGCAGACAGAAGAGGCATGACAATGCACTTGCATGGTTGAGGATTCAATCCAGGCAGCACTCCATATCAAGCACGCCCTATAAACACAAGGGGTGCTGCAGAGGATTGTAATTGAGGGTATAGAACAGTGCTCTGAGCCATCGACCTGCTAAGGGTGCGCCAAATTCCGCTCACTTATATAACAAAATGTTTGGTTTTTTTAATCTAAACCATAGTAAGTAAAATCTAGTCTATATGTATGATTTTATTCTATTTTTTCTAAACTTGGAATGTTGCCTATATGAATCTATACATTGAGAGATGGGCATGATAAACTCCCCTTAAGTTGTAAATATATTACATCTTTATCACATGTATACATTTACACAATAATTCAGGGCAGGAACACTGTAGTTAAGTCGGTTGTGGGAGTTTTTTTTTTTTGGGGGGGGGGTTGTGCCCATTTGTGTGTGTTGTAGTAAAATTATATATTAAAGTTTTATGTTTAATCTTTCTTTATTAAAGTAAACAAGAGCATTTACAGAAAGAAAAAAAAAAGAAGATTCAAATACTTGATTACTTCATGTCAACTTACAGAGAGGAGTATAAGCCACATCCCAACTAACAGCCCTTCTCTTACTATCATAAGGCACGCATATGACATGAAACCACCTTTTATAATATAGACAATCTCCTTCCAATTGAGAACTACACCTCAAACAAAGTGAGGCTACTGCCGAAAACAAAAAAGAAAAGGAAACAATTTGAAGATTTAACGAGAACCAGAGAGAAAGGAAAGTAGCAAGGGGGAAAGATAAGGAAAAGGGGGAGAGAAGAGCAACAGAAAGGGAGGGAAGGCATGGTAGGGATTACTTCGCCAGTACTCGGGCCGCTACATTGGACTATCGTAACACGCGTCATGCGTTACCAATAAGGTTCTGAAATGGTAGAGAATCAAGAGCCAGGGTCCAAGGGGTCCAGATCCTAAGAAATTTATCTACTGAGTCATTGGTTTCTGCCGTTAGGGACTCCATCCTGTGGATGATGGCCATCTCCGCAAACCACTCCCTCACAGATGGCACCCCAGTCGATCTCCAGTATCTCGGGATCACCATGCGTGCCGCCGTAAGACAGTATCTCAGAAGGCCCGCTTGTGATTTTAAGCGGGCCTTTCTGTCTATCGATTTGTTTAAGATCTCTCATAGTGCGTTCCAACAAAGGGAGGTCATTGAGGTGAAAAATCTTGGTACTGTCCCGTGGTACCGCCACCCCCAGATAAGTCAGGGCCGATGTCTGCCATCTAAAAGGAAAGTTGGATGCAATATGATCTACTTCCCTCTCTGGCAGAGTGAAATTCAAGGCTTCTGATTTATTATAGTTAACTTTAAAGTTGCTTATATGTCCGACGTTCTCAATTTCCTTAACCAAGGAGGGAAAGGATATGTGGAGCTGTGTAATGTATAGGAGGAGGTCATCTGCATATAAGGCCGCTTTACAATGATGCTCTCCCACCTCTATCCCTTTTATATCTGGGTTCTGTCTAATGGCCAAAGCCAAATGCTTCATTACGAGAACAAATAGGAGGGGGGATAAGGGACAACCCTGTCTGGTACCATTTTTTATGCTAATTGGCGCAGACAAGGACCCATTTACCTTTTATTCTGGCAGTCTGTGTACTATAAAGGGAGGCCACTCTAAGGAACCTGTCACCTATCCCCACCTGTCTCAACGCTGCTAACATGAAACTCCAGCTGACCCGGTCGAAGGCTTTCTCCGCATCTATGGAAAGTAAACACATGGGTAGTGCCTTTCCCTTCGCCCGAGCCAGCAAAATAAACGTCTTATTCGTGTTGTCTCTTGCCTCTCGGCCCCCCACAAAACCCACCTGGTCCGTGTGTATCACTTTTGGAAGCAAAGGTGCCAGTCTATTGGCGAGAGCTTTTGAAAAGAATTTGACATCTATATTAATCAATGATATGGGACGGTAATTGGAGACATTAACCGGGTCCTTCCCTGGCTTCGGAATTACACATATATGCGCCTCTAGAGACTGAGGAACAAAAGATGCTCCAGCAGGCACCGAGTTAGACCCGTGTCAAAAAGGGGACAATCTGTTCCCTAAAAACTCTAAAAAAAAAAAAAATGTAGTTGTAAAACCATCCGGTCCCGGGCTCTTACCTACTGGGGTGTCTCTGATAAACGAAGATATCTCCTCTTCCGTAAAAATCTGACTCCAGCGTCTCAATTTCTGATTGCGCTAGCCTAGGCAAGGCAGTCCGCTGGACATTAGTCCTCAATCTTATTATTGAGTGCCATCGGTGACATATCAGTAAACTGACCCTTTATGTTGTACAGTTCCCCATAAAAGGCTCGGAACTCTTCAGCTTTTTTAACCGGGTCCTGAATCATATGTCCTCCTCTGTCCTTAATTTTCGGGATATGATTTGTGAGTTTCCTCGGGTGAATAAACCTGGCTAATGCCCTTCCACACTTGTCTGCATGTTCATATAAGTATCTCTGTAAACGTACCCTCTGTGCATAGGATTTTTGATCTAAGAGCCCCCTAAGTTCCTCCCGGGATCCCACCAATTCAGCGTACACCGAGGCAGATAAGGATTTTTTGTGGGACGCCTCCAAGGTCTGTATTCGCTGAACCAAAGAGGTAATGAGAGAAGTCCTCTCCCGTTTAAGTCTTGATCCATGCTTTATTAATATACCCCGCACCACACATTTAAGGGCCTCCCACTGTGTCGGCAAGGCCGTCTGGTCCTGAGCGTGAATTTCCAAGAAATCACTAATCACCTGTCGTATTTCCGCTACACATAAGTCGTCTTTAAGTAGATGGTCATTAATACGCCACGTCCATGGTCTCCACGAACCGTCTGGGGGAGTGAGTTGGACGAACACCGGTGCATGGTCCGATAGACATATAGACCCTATGGAGGCCTGGGCGCGCCATGGCATGGCGTGTTGGCTAATCCACAACATATCTATACAGCTGTAAGATGAATGAATTGGGGAGAAATAAGAGTAATCCCTCTCCGTGGGATGCAGTGCCCTCCAAATATCAACAAATTGTAATGCTTGCAACTTTTTCCCTAGTGCCAACATCCTTTTTTGTGAAATAAAATGCCGCCCCGAGGAGGTATTAATTGCCGGTTCAAAGGTGAAATTAAAGTCCCACCCCCAGCTATTAAAGTCCCTTCTGCAAATTCCGCCAGCCGAGACAGGAGGGAAGAGCATGCCACAGCAGTGGGTCTGGAGTTGGGTAAATACCAGTTAGCTATGGTATATACACCCACACCAATCCAGAGCTTCAGAAATATAAATCTACCCTCAGGATCCACCAAAGAGTCGATCACGGAGAACATCAATGACTTATGGAGAGCAATGGAGACCCCCCCCGGATTTAGCAGTCGGGTTAGGGCTCTGAAATCATGTTGTGTAAAATCTATCCCTAAGAACTGGGACCTGGCCTGCTTTAAAATGGGTCTCTTGTAATAACACCTGAGTCCTCTGTTTATGCATAGCATAAAATATTTGCGATCTCTTTTGCGGCACATTCAACCCTTTACAATTAAGGGAGCCAAAATTAAGTTTCGTCATGCCGAGCACTGGGGTCCCACACCTAAGGATAAGGGTGAAGAAGGGGAAAGAGAGATGACCAGAGTAAGGAGCAAGAAACGCAGCAAGAATCAAGAAAAGATTAGGCTGTGAAATAGAGAAAAAGAAAAGGGAAAACACAGATTACAAACTAAGCCCAACAAATGCGGTAATTCCTGGGTATTGCTTTCAAGCGTCACTCAATCCGCGACGCGTAAACTCAAACCAGGCGTGTGTTTTCCAGGACGGGAGGCCCCCCCCCCTCTCTCAGGCCTCATTATAAAACCCAAACCACAGACAAACCCCAGCTCAGATGCGCGCCCGGCAATTCCCCCACCCCACGACCCACCCCCCTCAGGGGAAGGAAGGGAGGGAGAAGAGAGAGGGAGAAAAAAAAACAGGGGGAAAGGAAAAAAGGGGAGAGGAAGGGGGGGGGAGGAGAGAGAGAAAAAAAGGGGGGAAAGTGGGAAAGGAAAAAGGGGGGGGAGGAGAGAAGAAAAGGAAAAAAAAAAAGGGGGAAAGGAAAAAAGGGAGGAAGGAAGGGGGGGGAGGAGAGAAAGAGGGGGACGGGGGGGGACAGAGGGCCACAGGGGGCAAGAAGAAAGGGAAAGAGAGAGGTTGAGGAGCACGGGCCCGAAAAGAGGCGATAAAGGCCAAAGGGGACACAGGAGGAGGAATCGGAAGGAAACATGAAAAACGGGGGGGGGGGGGGGGCTGTTAATCATAACCATACATGTCCTATATGAAAATGCTAGGAATTCTGTAAAAGCATGAAACTACAAGAATCGGGGGCAGGAGGGCAAAATTGTAGCGGCAGAGAGAGGGAACAGTTTCGACTCACGTCAGTTATTATATCTAGCGTTAAACCTCTCCCATGACTTCATTAACTTAAACTTAGCCCCTCAATCAGCCCTCCGCATCCAACCCCCAAATAACAATACTACTCAAGTACAGTATAAAGTGTGAGAAGCATACAAGCCCCGTCTTGACGAACATCAGTCCTTGGTAGAGGGACGACCTCCTCCCGTCTTCCTCTCCCCGCGATTACTTCTTGAGTGAAAACTGTGGAAAAAGAAAGCGCAATAGGGTCTTACCCCAATATATATAGGGTGAAGCAAAGCATAATCCTACTCACCAATTCGGGTTGTAACAGTCACAACACCTATAGCAGCATGTAACACCAAGTCCCGGCAGCGGTCCCCATGAGGCAGATAACAGAGAGTAGTAGAGAATGGGTTTCACAGCCGCGCCAAAAGACTACTGGATTCTTCTCAGATTAATGTTTCTTTTATTTCATAACAGGTCAAGTCTACGCGTTTCAGGAGAACACAGCTCCCTTCTTCAGGACAAACCAGCAAAGAATCATCAAATCTCTGATCATCTTTGATTCTTTGCTGGTTTGTCCTGAAGAAGGGAGCTGTGTTCTCCTGAAACGCGTAGACTTGACCTGTTATGAAATAAAAGAAACATTAATCTGAGAAGAATCCAGTAGTCTTTTGGCGCGGCTGTGAAACCCATTCTCTACTACGCTCTGTTATCCGCGATTACTTCTTGGAGGACGCTGAGGAAGCCCCCGCGAGAATTCTCTTGGAGTAGGCCAGTCCTCAATTTCAACTCTGGGGGAGATTCAAGGCCTCCGAAAAGGGTATCAGATCCTCTGGTGAATGAAGAACGTGCATTCGGCCGCCACTGCGGACTTGAAGGCGAAAAGGGAAGCCCCAGCTGTACACCAAGTCCCATGACCGAAGGAGCTCCAACAGAGGCCGTAGTGCTCTCCTCCTCTGGAGGGTAAGACGAGAGAGGTCAGGTAGGATCTGCAACTTAATCTTTTGGAAAAGGATCGGTACCCCTTCCCGGAGCTTCATCAGAATAGACTCCTTTTGTAAATAATGGTGGACCCGACAGATCACGTCCCGCGGGAACTCCGAGTCCGCTGGTTTGGGTCCCAAGGATCTGTGTGCTCTATCAAGTTTGATCTCCGTGGCTGGAGGGAGCCCCAATATCTTGTTGAAGATTCTTTGGAGGACACGTGGGAGTTCCCTGGAATCAACTGACTCTGGCAGACCCCGTACTCTCAAGTTGTTGTCATCCTCTGTTCTCTGCATCGTCCAGTGCTTCAGTCAGGTAGTGGAGCTGGCGAGATTGGGTCTCTAGCAACTCTTTCTGAGAGGATAAGTCTTTCTGCATTTCTTGTAATTGGGTCTCCTGAGACAGGACCCTTGCATCTATATTCTGCACACTAGAACGCACTTCTGTCAGCTCTGACCTGCACGCCTTCTCCAATCTGGAGATATAGCCTTCCATGTCCTCTCTGTATGGAATGCTGATGATTCTTGCTCTGAGCTCCCTTAGCTCCCTCAGGACACCGGAACCTTCCTGCCCCAGCCCCAGAGTGCTGACATGCTGAGAAATCTGGCTGGTGGAGTGCGCCATACTCTCCATATCTTCTATATTAGCTCTGACCTCTGCCTGTCACAGCAGCTGCACTGCCACTGAGTAGCAATGGGCTGGAAGTCCAGGGAGCCCCCATCCTCCTGTCCCTCCTGGAGCTCCATTTGACAGTGAAGGGCTCAGGGGCAGAGTCAGATCCCTCTCCCCTCCTCCAGGAGAAGCTGCAGAGTCTGCAAGGTCCAGGCCTCTCACCTGCCGCCCGTCCACCTCCTCTCCCTCTGCCAGGACCTGCCCCCCATGCTGTGAAGACACCAGAGACTGCTCCCTCTGAGTACCTGGCTCCTCAAACCCCACTTCTCCTCCAGATGCAGAGGATCTGTCACAGTCTGGATTCCTGCCTCCACCTTCTGCTCCTCGGGCTGTTCTCTGCTGTGGACCTCTGACAGGTACTCTGTGCGCCCCCTCCCCCGCTGCCACTGCTGCATAGATGACAAGGCCAGCGGCCATCTTACTTCCCTCCTGCTCCATCTGTGCCACTGTTGGTTTAGCCAGAAATCGCTGGATGCTTCCTCGATTCTGCCTGGAAAGGTGTCCCTGAGCTCCCCTCCGCCTCTTCGTGCTCATAGTCCGGGATAGAGGGCCGAAAAAATTCATGTAGTAGCTGATTTCCTGGGAGATAAGGGGGAGCTGAGGCAAAAGCACAACCTCACTCCCTCATGGCCAGGACACGCCCCCGATATATTAAAGTTTTAAGTGAATTATAAAGATGACACAAATTGGGTGTTAATCATATAGAAAACCAAATGTGTGCTGAAATGTTCCTGTCAGTGCCACAACCTTCTAATGCTGTAGACTGAAGATTGGAATAGTGGCTGTAGTGCTGAATAAAACACTTAATTTCTCTTGTGCAGAGATATTAGCTTCTGAAGTTTAGGGTACAATTTATGTTCTAGTTCGGCACGGTGGCTCAGTGGTTAGCAGCACAATCTTGCAGCGCTGGGGTCAAATCCCACCAAGGACAACATCTGCATGGAGTTTGTATGTTCTCCCTGTGTTTGCGTGGGTTTCCTCCGGGTTCCTCCCCCACTCCAAAGACATACGGATAGGGAATTTAGATTGTGAGCCCCAATGGGGACAGTGATGCTGATGTATATAACGTACTATGGAAATAATGACGCTTTATAAGTGAATAAATATTATGATGCGTTACCAGAGCTTTGTCTCTAGGGTTGTGCACTACTTCCTCTGACACCAGTACAGTAAGCCCCCATCTCCTTGATGGTGGATAACTTACTAACTTAAAGGTGTCCATTAGTTGTTCAACCCCTTCTCAATTGCTAAATTTTCCCTTGTAAAATAACGCTCTACTCTCCTCTAGAGTTGGCGATGTTCCCTCGATGATGGCACTGGGGCTCGCATGACGTTATGCCACATGAGCCCTGCAGCCAATCAGCGGCCGCTTCACTCTCACTTTATTCCAAAAGTAACTGACATTTCGAGCAAACCTGAGAGCAGCAGCAGCTCCCATTTTTGGGGGGATATTGTCCAAAGGATAAGAGGGAAGCAGCAGGGCTCATATTTTTGCACAGGGAGCTACCCTATTCTCATTTGCACAAAAAAGTACAAGAAGCAATGGGATGAAACTTAAAGAAAGGAGATTCAGATTAGACATTAGGAAAAACTTTCTGACAGTGAGTGCAGTCAGGGAGGGGAACAGGCGATCACGGGAGGTGGTGAGGTCTCCATCAATGGAAATCTTCAAGCGGAAGCTGGATAAACATAGCTGGGATCATTTGGGAAACCCTGCACAGGGGGTTGGATCCGATAGCCCTTGAGGTCCCTTCCAACTCTATCATTCTATGATTCTATTATCTGGAATGCCCTTATTACGAGAGTCCGAGGAGACCAGGTGCCGGCGTCACTGCAACAGCATTGGAGTTAATTATAGTCTGCTGTTGTTTTCCATATGGGAATATAGTAATTGAGAAGGGGCTGCCGGAGTAGTGAATAACTGATTTACAGGGGTATTCCCATCTCCAAGATCATATCCCGGTATGTAGTAGGTGTAATAATATTAGCAAATACTTTTTATTAGAAATGTTTTCACTGTCTCTTACCTCATGTTTAAAAGCATTGTAGGACGTTCGCTTTCCATAGTTACACCACAAAAAACTGCCACTTTGTCTTTATGCATGGTCGTAACCTTGGATACCTATGGCCCTGCAATGCCCTGAACATGAGGTAAGAGAGTGAATCAGAAGAACTATACTAAATTTCTAATTGCAGGTATTTGCCAATATTATTTTCTACTATATATTGGGATAGGATCTTGGAGATGGCAATACCCCTTTAGTTTAGTGCTTTAAGAATAATTCTTTAATGACTGCCTGTCGCTCTCAAGTCTTGCAGTGCTAGGTTAATGATTAGATTCAGACCTGACAATACACTAGAAAACTTGCAGCAATAATCCTGCAGGAAAACATGGGGTTACAGTTTGTGGTTCTTGTGACTCGCTGCAGATTTCAGTGTAAAATTTCACATCGTATTGAAATCTGTGATAGAATTGCGCATTCAAAGTGTATAAAAATCATAGCAGAAAATATTTTACAGCATAAAAGGAAAAGTGCGATGTGTGAGGATAGCGGCATGTTATGGTTTTATAGCGGATTTCACCTGTTTGGTAAAGGGCCTAACATTTCAGGGGCTTTGAGAAGTCTGGTGACTACCCCCGTTTTGGGAGGAATCTAGTATAGTGGCGGTTTTATTTTTGTGAAATGCTTTGCTTCGTGTTTACGTTTGTTCCTAATGACATTAGCATATGGGCTCATGACTTCTATGTATTAGATAAGTATAACCGCACTGCAACACAGAAGGAAATGCCTGATCACAATCTCACCAAAGCATGAGCCTGGTGCATCTGTGTCCTCAGCTCTCTATCAGCCCGATCGCACAACTAGAAGAGCCGAAACTAACCCTACCCTGGTCGTGTATATCCACATTACCAGGTTTTACCAAGTTCCTGGTCATTAAGACACAATCTACACTTGTGGTGAGAGAGGAAACGTTGGCGAGCCAGACACGACGGTGCTGAGTAACCTGGCGGAAGATTGTCACCGACTTCCTGATTTGCTTTTCTCAGTATGTTTTTTTTTGGTCTGTTTAATGTCAGCGCTTGTTGCTGTGGTTACTTGTTCTTACGGTTTGTCGTGAGTCATCATTTGCCTCCTATTCAAGTGACTTTTTATGCAGATGAAATTCCAGAAAGCTGCCGAGCAGTGAGACCCCGTTCTGGACCGCAGCTATATGCGGTGACCTTTCTGTAGCAGATTCCTGCACAGTTCGCTGTCGACTAAGAATGCGATCTTTCATAAAGAATAAATCCTATAACTTTGCTTTTTGATCTTCTTCATCTCGTTTGTTTTTATTATTTGCTAATCCTGCCTGTCTATTAAAAAAAAAAAAAAATATGAATTTCTTGTAATCAAATTTTGTCTTTGTTGCCCAATCCATCCTTTATTACAATGCGCCAGGTTTTGGTACTTGATGGGGCTGTCTAGCCTGAACAAAAACTTACTGGGCTGCATAAAGATAACAAACGTGGGTATATTTGCCTGCTGTCACCTCTGTGAATCCGTTGCTAGTTGCTCTGGTGGTCTTCCCTGGGACAAGAATCTGTGATATTCCATTCTTAATAATCTAACTGATTAGGCCTGTGATTGTCTGCAGTGGTCAGATGACTGCAATGGTGCATTATTAGATGTCTCTGGTGCACTGTTCCCGTCACCTGACCACTGCAGCCAATCAAGGTCCTGAGCAGTTGATGACTAATGAATGGACAGGATTGCTTCCCGTCTGCACAGACCACCAGAATGAACTGTATATCTACTGACATAGTTCAGATTTTGTTATTTTTAAGACATCGCTGCCAGCTGATACATTTTGTTGGTTATGAACAGCACCTTTTTAATGTAGATTTGTCGTTATTTTGGCTTGTCTGAATCACCTTTGAATCCGCATGCATTTTGCTCGCTCTTCACGTGATGCCTGAGAATAGAACAGTTATTACAGAAAAGCGGTCACTTCATGTGTAAATGAAAAGGAAAATACATGAAATTGCGGAAGTTATTCCTTTTGCAGCTTCTTGTAACATTCTGCTGCAATTCTGTAATGCTTTAAGCTATTGTTTATAAATATTATTTGTGCTACTCTTTTATAGGAGCCAGAGTAAATGCCAAAGACAGCAAATGGTTAACTCCTCTACATAGAGCTGTTGCACCCTGTAGTGAGGTAAGTGCGTGGAATTTCATACTGAACATTGCATACAAAATTCTTGACTGTGTGTGTACTGCGTATTTAGACAATACATAGGTAAGGATGGTTGACCTCGAAGAGATCAACATCCAACACCGCAGAGACACTATCACGTGTTTCTCAACGCAGTGACACTAGAACAAGGCCCCCTGGGAAAATATGCAAAACAAGAATGCCGCGGAGACACCATCACATGTTTCTCAATGCTAGCAGGAAACTAGCCAGGTCTTTCACCGGGAAGGAACAACCACGGGAAGGGCAGTCTCCAGTCAAGGAGACCACCAATGCCAAACGTGGTATCCATCCACAGACAGCTGTTTCGAGGTATTCGCCCCTCATCAGTGTGGAGTAGGAAACTGGCAAGTGGAAACAATGCCTAGTAGAAGACTACCTGGCTAGTTTCCTGCCAGCGTTGAGAAACGTGATGGTGTCTCCGCGGCATTCTTGTTTTGCGTATTTAGACAATGACACAAGCTTGGGGATTTAGCTACCTACCGTATGCAAACCACTCACATGAGCAGAACTGTGCTCGGCCACGCTTGGTCCTTTGCCCACTGAGAGCCGACTGCAGTGTTTGATCAGCTCGCACCGGGGGTAAAATAAAATCTGTGTTATCGGGTGTAGTGAGTGTGTACCAAAAACAAATAATAATGTAACAATCTCTCACCCACGTAAGTGATCTGTTTATGGCTGGTTTTATGTAGGCGGAGACCAAAACTATAAAACCAAAGAAAATGTTTTGGATCAGCTCACCTCTAGATTTGCTGTGGCCGGTTTAGAGATCAGTGCACGGACAGTCAGCAGGCCGGATCCTGGGATAAATGAAGCAAGAAAAAATGTTTCATCCAGCACTTGAAGATATAGTATCCCAATTCCACAAAATTCATGGACTTGATAAAAACATTGATTTTATTGGTGTACAAATAATTGGACGCAATGATTTTAATTGTATTTTTGTACACCAATAAAATCAATGTTTTTATCAAGTCCGTGAATTTCGTGGAATTGGGATACTATATCTTCAAGTGCTGGATGAAACATTTTTTCTTGGAGAACAAAACTGCCCAATTAGTGACTTTCATTGGGGTTCAGGTCAAGTCCGGGTCCCAATCAAACTTTAAAGTTCAGCTGAGCTCGCCGAACTTAATTTCCACAGGTTTGCTCATGTCGATTTATGGATGAAATCTTTAATTTTTTTTTTCAGTTTACAGCTGTCTTTTTCAAGGGATCAAAACTATTTGGACAATTATCTCAAAAGCTCTTTAATGGGCTGTTATGGGTTATTCCCTCATTAATCCATCAGTTAAGCAGGGGAAAGGTCTGGAGCTGATTCAAGGTGTGACATTTCCATTTGGAAGCTGTTGCTGTGAACCCACAATATGCAGTCAAAAGGGGCTCTCAATGGAAGAGAAACAAAACTTCACTGCGCTAAAAAAAAAAAAATTCCATCAGATAAGTAGCAATTGTTAGGAGCGGCATATTACAATTTGGTGCATTATGCAAAACAAGGAGCACATTGGCGAGCTTGGGAACTGAAAAAGGCCTGGATATTCATAGAAGGCATCAGGGGTGGATGATTGCAGAATCCTTTCCATGGTGAAGAAAACCCCTTCACAACCCCCACCAAAGTCAAGAACACTCTCCAGGAAGTAGGTGTTTCAATATCTAAGTCCAGTGGCGTAACTAGAGTTTGATGGGCCCCGATGCAAAGTTTGGACATGGGCCCCCCCCCCCCCCTCCCTACACGTACACCGACACTTTTGGTACGGGATAATGACACTGACACTTGGCTCTTACCCACAGCACCCAGGTTTCCCATGATCTGAAATCCCTCTATCGGCACCTAGCTTTCCTATTTTTCTGATATCCATCTTGTCCTCAGCACCCAGCTTTCTCATGCTCTGCTATACATCTTTCCCTCTGCACCCAGCTTTACCATATCAGAGCATGGGAATGCTGGGTGCTGAGAGAAGATGTATAGCAGAGCATGGGAAAGCTGGGTGCTGAGGGAATGAGCCTTTTTCCCTCAGCACAAAACGTTCCCATCCCCTGCTTGTCTCTTTGTCCCCCCTCGTATATAGTTCTCCAAATACTATAATGACCCCCACATAGCCTTCCATGTGGTATAATGGTCCCACGTAACCCTTCATATATTAGAATGCACCTCCATGTATTATAAATTCTTTATTTATACACCAGACCTGTATATAACCTAGAACTGTTAACTAAACTACATGTATTATAATAAATTTCCCATAGTTCTCCATGTATTATACTTCACCCCATAGTTCTCGATATATTATAATGCACCCCACAGTACTCCATGTATTATACTGCACCATATAGTCTCCCATGTTTTATAATGCACCCCCATAGTCTGTGTAAGGTAGTCTCCATATATTATATTGTAGCCCCCATAGTCCTATATGTATTATAATGCAGCACCATAAACCTTCATATTGTATTATGCAGCCCCATGCTCCTCCATGTATAATTCACCCTTATATTCCATGTATAAGGTGTCTTTCATGTTGTATAATGCAGTCCCATAGACCTCAATGTATAATGCACCCCTACAGCCCATGTATAAGGTCTTTCATGTTATAAAGCCCCATAGACCTCCCTGTAAAATGCAGTCCTCCAGGCCTCCATATATAATGCAGCACCCCCGGGGCCATGTATAACCAGGCCTCCATGTATAATGCAGCCAGCCCCCCCAGGCCTCCATGTAAAATGCAGCCAGCCCCCCCAGGCCTCCATGTATAATGCAGCCAGCCCCCCCAGGCCTCCATGTATAATGCAGCCAGCCCCCCCAGGCCTCCACGTATAATGCAGCCAGCCACCCCCCCCCCCAGGCCTCCACGTATAATGCAGCCAGCCCCCCCCCCCCCCGGGCCTCCACGTATAATGCAGCCAGCCCCCCCCCCCCAGGCCTCCACATATAATGCAGCCAGCCCACCCCCCCAGGCATGGAGCGGTGCAGGCTGCTCGTTACTTTATCATTGCTGTGTGCGATGACTGGGGAGGTGGGCCCGGTGCCGCTGACACCGGACAGTCGACCCCGGTGTCAACGGAGGCGGCACAGTGTTATCTTAAATGTTATGTCCTAATGACCAGAAGGGCAACACCAATGGCCCGATATATGGTCTGCAGGTCAATCGTACAATGACAGAAACCTCGCATTCAGGGATAGATTCTCCCCTACGATGGACCTTCAGACCATACATTGGGCCATAGTGTTGCCCTTCTGGTCATTAGGGCATAACATTTCTGAAGGCTTTTTGGACCTAATATCAAGTACATTGAATGCCCCTGATGAACCCCGAAGAAAAAATAGGCGGAAACGTGTCGAGTCTTCTTTTGATGATCCCAGCCGATAAGTTGTCCCTTGCTGGAATCTTGATTCATTTATTTTAGGC
This sequence comes from Anomaloglossus baeobatrachus, assembly GCF_048569485.1. Classification (NCBI taxonomy): domain Eukaryota; kingdom Metazoa; phylum Chordata; class Amphibia; order Anura; family Aromobatidae; genus Anomaloglossus; species Anomaloglossus baeobatrachus. Next base: position 467,176,275 of record NC_134358.1, read on the forward strand.
CTGTAATATAGTGTCACTATTAATTGTTTGCAATCTGCTATACCTTATTCAGCCCCTAAGTGATACATTTTTTTGGGTGGTTGTTTAGCATGTATTATGCACCTATATATGGAAACCCTCTGAACATCTTAGTGTCACTATAATTATTGTGTTTCCAATTAGTTATATTCTATTTAGCCCCTAGGTAAAAAAAAAAAAAATTGCTGGGTGGTCATTAAACACTTGTCATGTACCAAATTATGGAAACCATTTTTATTCTGTATAATTGACCTAAAATGACTGGACACCTTCCGTATAATTTTCTCTTGGTGACTGGGGCCTATTTTTGGCAGCAACAAAATATTAGGAATAGAATAGATAGCCGATGAGGAGCGGGGGGGGGGCACCCAAAACAGTATGCTGCACCTCCGCTGGTAGGTAAACAGGGTGGGAATAGTCAGTCCCTTGTTAGCCCATCCCTGTTACTGCCATAAAAGAGAGAGCATAATAACCAAACATCTACTATATCCCACTATCCACTCACCAGTTGTTTGCCCTCTGTTGCACTCACATCACGTGACTTTGGCTGTATTGCAGTGGACGTCTATAAACTTACATAGGTTTATACTTTCATTTTAATAAATAAATACTGTTTTTAGGAGTTTTTATTTTGGTCTTTAATTTGTTTCATTTTAAACCAAAGATACTGGCATGCAGAGCCCAACTCATAAGACTAGGTCACTGTCCATATATTTCTGGAACTAGCTATATATTCCAATGTAACAACCCCATTTTTAATATTACTAATGTGGCTTGCAGTGTGTGTGTGGGGGGGGACATGCCCCCAGGACCAGCACCACTTTTCACACTTTCTCCCCCTGAGGTTTTTTTTTATATTGTTTGTTACATGTGCGTTGTAGCAGCTGATGGGATCCAGGTGATACTTCCCTCGCTATCCAGCACTGCTTCTTGAGCTGCATGTTTTTTTATACATATATAATTTGTTGCTAGGCACATCAGGGACACTGAAAGGCGGTTGTCCAGTACAAGCCCTTTAATGTGCAGTTTAGGGCTAATTATGTAGCAGAGAGTCTGTTTTACAGCCAGTCATTTCTCAAACCTAGAAATGTCCAAAATACAATGTGTCCACCGCCATTAACTTGAGAATGGCGGCAGCTATAGACATAGAAGTGGTGTCTAGGTATAGTAAAATAGTCATGCGCTACGCAATGAAACCACCTATAGCACCACCTGGTGGAAAACAACGGAGTTAGCATTTTTATCTTGAAAACGGAACGAGCTAGAGAAAAAAAGTGAATCAAAAAATTGAAGGGCCTGCAATGCACATCTGGACTCTGCACAGCATACTGAATCTTGCTGCGCGTTGTGCAATATGGTAGGTAACACGTTTGCACAAGCATCTGTGATACGTCGTCGTAGGTCCTGCAATGTTGGTGGAGGGGTCGCATACACCTGCTGTTTGATGTGACCTCACAGAAAGAAGTCCAATGGGGCCAGGTCATGTGAGCGTGGAGGCCACTCCACGCAGCCACCATACCCAATGACTTGTAGGAAGGTCTCAATGAGGTATCGCGTCGCGTCCGCAGCCTTGTGAGTTTTACACATTCTAATCAGAACATTTCTGTATGCAAGGTGTCGATTCGTATTGAATTGATGAAGCTCTACAACTTTGTATAATTCACTTTTTTTCTCTATCTCGTTCCGTTTTCAAGATAAAAATGCTAACTCCACCAGGTGGCGCTGTAGGTGGTTTCATTCCGTAGCGCATGGCTACTTTACTATACCTAGACACCACTTCTATGCCTATAGCCGCCGCCGTTCTCAAGGTAATGGTGGTGGACAGGATATGGGTGGACACACTGTATATTGGTGCTGGGAGCGTGAGGTCCTGCTGACGTATTCTCTTAAAGCACTTGAAGAAAAATTCAGATTTTGCAAATAATGAAAAATATGCAAACATTTATGCAACCCCCATATCATAAACAAGGGATTTTTCAAAAAAATATTCTTACACAATATAAACCTGGACGAAAAACTGTTAGAGATTTGTAATTTGGCACAAAAATTCGGCACAGTGGCTCAGTGGTTACCACCAAGGACAACATCTGCAAGGAGTCTGTATGTTCTCCCTGTGTTAGGCTGTGTCCCCACTTTGCGTCCTAGTTGCAGTTCTAAACTCCTCCTTTGTCAGAAATTGCTTTTGACCAGTAAATCGCGGTAAATAGGCATGCGTTTTTACCGCGTTTTAGCCGCATTTTTTGCGTTTTACATGCTTTTCTATTGCGTTTAGACAGATGCGTTTTGAACATTAAGACACTGCTAAATAAAGTTTAAACAGTCAAACACAATGAAAAAAAAGGGGGGAAAAAAGAGGAACACATAATTATTGAAATCATAACGAAAATAGTTATATAATTATAGCGGTTTTATACTATTTATGGCTAAAATAGCAAACAAATTATATTTTTCATTAATCTAATTATCGGACTGTGTGTGTGTAAAGGGACATATTCCATTATTTTGAAGTCAGGAAAGCATGCGTTTATGTAGCTCAAAACTGAGCTCTGCATCTAAAAAGCAGGAAAAACGCAGGAATTTTGATGGTTGCTTTTTGCAACTTCTTATTGACTTCAATGTTAGCAAAACGCAGCTCAAATGGCAAAAACAATTGACATGCTGCTTCTTTGAACGCAGAGTTTTTGCCACAAATTATGCAAATTAAACGCAAAGTGCGAACAAGAAATCACCAATTCCCATAGACTTTGCAGGAAAATCAAAATGCATGACTTTTGGCATGAAAACGCTGCAGTTCAAAACAAACCTAAAAAGCAGCTGAAACGCAGGTGGAAACGGAAAGTGCGCACATAGCCTTAGTGTGGGTTTCCTCCGGGTTCTCCAGTTTTCTCCCGCACTCTAAAAAAACATACTGATGAGGAATTTAGATTGTGAGCCCCAATGGGGACAGTGATGCTGATGTATGTAAAGCATTGTGGAATTAATAGCACTATATCTATATATATAATTGCCTTATTCTGTCTGTCTGTCTGTCTGTCATGCTCCAAAATTGTGTACTTACGGTGACATTGTGTCCTTACGGTGACACAAAGCTGATTGGCCGCTGGGCTCGCCATGGCCCCGCCCCCCCACACGGATTGGCCTCTCACCCCGGCTCTCTGCAGGCCCCGCCCCCCTCACGCAATGCACGCTCGCTCTGGCCCAACTGACACGGAGCTCCGACTCCCAGGTGAGTACACACACACACATCAGATCACACTCACTCTCACACACACCTCACACATCACATCCACACACTCACAACATCCTGGGATATCGCTTGCTTCTACACCGGCTCCGTCACGATCCCAGCAGCGCCAGACATAACCTTGCGATGCTGGGATCTTGACGGAGCCCGTGAACGCTGGTAACCATTATACACATCGGGTAACTAAGGTCCCTTGGTTACTCGATGTGTATCATAGTTACCAGTGTACACCGGCTCCGTCAGGATCCCAGCAGCGCCAGACATAACCTTGCGATGCTGGGATCTTGACGGAGCCAGTGAACGCTGGTAACCATTATACACATCGGGTAACTAAGGTCCCTTAGTTACCCGATGTGTATCATAGTTACCAGTGTACACCGGCTCCCGGTACACATGTGCAGGGAGCCGGCATTATACTCCTCTCCCCCCAGGACTACTCCTCCTATTACAGTCCTCCTATTATACTCCTCTCTGAGTATAATAGGAAAACTATTATAGCATGGGGGATGTAGCACGATGGGGGGTGCGCAGCATGGGGGATGTAGCACGATGGGGTGCGCAGCATGGGGGATGTAGCACGATGGGGAGTGCGCAGCATGGGGGATGTAGAACGATGGGGAGTGCGCAGCATGGGGGATGTAGCACGATGGGGGGTGCGCAGCATTGGGGGATGGAGCACGATGGGGGGTGCGCAGCATGGGGGATGTAGCACGATGGGGAGTGCGCAGCATGGGGGATGTAGCACGATGGGGAGTGCGCAGCATAGGGGGATGGAGCACGATGGGGAGTGCGCAGCATAGGGGGATGGAGCACGATGGGGAGTGCGCAGCATGGGGGATGTAGCACGATGGGGAGTGCGCAGCATGGGGGATGTAGCACGATGGGGAGTGCGCAGCATGGGGGATGTAGCATGATGGGGGGTGCGCAGCATGGGGGATGTAGCACGATGGGGGGTGCGCAGCATGGGGGATGGAGCATGATGGGGAGTGCGCAGCATGGAGGATGGAGCACGATGGGGAGTGCGCAGCATGGGGGATGGAGCACGATGGGGGTGTGCAGCATGGGGGATGGAGCACGATGGGGGGTGTGCAGCATGGGGGATGGAGCACGATGGGGAATGCGCAGCATATTATTATTATTATTATTATTATTATTATTATTATTATTATTATTGTTTATTTATAGAGCACCATTGATTCCATGGTGCTGTACATGAGGGGGTTACATACAGAATACATGTACACGTTACAATAGACAGACTAGCACAGGGGGAAGAGGGCCCTGCCCTTGCGGGCTTACATCCTAAAGGATTTTGGGGAGGAGACAGTAGGTGGGGTGTAGGTTGGGCGGCAGCTCCGCACGGTGGTGGGGCGGCAGCTCCGCACGGTGGTGGGGCGGCAGCTCCGCACGGTGGTGGGGCGGCAGCTCCGCACGGTGGTGGGGCGGCAGCTCCGCACGGTGGTGGGGCGGCAGCTCCGCACGGTGGTGGGGCGGCTGCTCCGCACGGTGGTGGGGCGGCTGCTCCGCACGGTGGTGGGGCGGCTGCTCCGCACGGTGGTGGGGCGGCTGCTCCGCACGGTGGTGGGGCGGCTGCTCCGCACGGTGGTGGGGCGGCTGCTCCGCACGGTGGTGGGGCGGCAGCTCCGCACGGTGGTGGGGCGGCAGCTCCGCACGGTGGTGGGGCGGTGAGGTTATTGTAGATTATAGGCATTTCTGAACAGATGAGTTTTCAGGGTCCGTTTGAAGTTTGCAAGTGTAGTAGATAGTCTGACGTGTTGAGGCAGTGAGTTCCAGGAGACTGGGGATGCTCGGGAGAAGTCTTGGAGTCGGTTGCATGAGGAGCGAATGAGAGAGGAGGATAGAAGGAGATCTTGGGAGGACCGGAGGTTACGTTTTGGAGTGTAGCGAGAGATTAGTTCAGAGATATATGGAGGAGACAGATTATGGATAGCTTTGTAGGTCAGTGTTAGTAATTTGAATTGGATACGGTGGAAGATTGGGAGCCAGTGGAGGGACTTGCAGAGAGGAGAAGCGGGGTGGTATTGAGGAGAGAGGTGGATCAGTCGGGCAGCAGAGTTAAGGATGGACTGGAGAGGGGCGAGTGTGTTAGCAGGGAGACCATAGGGGATGGGGCATGATGGGGGGTGTGCAGCATGGGGGATGGAGCACGATGGGAGGTGCACACCTCCCCCCAACACACACACACACACACACACACACACACACACACACACACACACACACACACACACACAGGGAACCACAAACACCGCCATACACAGATACCCACACACACAGACAACGCTGCACACACACAACACCCAACACACAAACACCGCGGCATACATAAATATACGCACATAACGCACAACACACACATTGCACAAAACATACCTCCCCCCAAAACACACCACACCCACACAAACCGCGCAACACACACACACACACAACGCGACAGACACACAGCGCTCCACAAACAACGCAACACACATACAACACCGCTCTCACCCCCCGCCACACCCAGACAACACCCAGAACATGTACAGCGCCCTACATAAACACTTGGTAACTACACACAACAACATCTATATATATATATATATATACAATGCGTAGAATCGGGCCACCTTCTAGTAAGTTAATAAATGTTATTAGTTGTTGTTATTATTTAGTGTTGGTTTTGCATAGTTTTGTTTCCTGTTCTGGCAGGACAGTTTTCCTACTTTTGGCTTAGGCTACTTTCACACATCAGTTTTCTGCATTCAGGCACAATCCTTTTTTTTTTCCTGATCCAAAGGATCCGGCAAAAAAATGTAAAACCATACCCACCGGTTCCGGTTTTTAACGGATCCGTTATGCTGGATGCGTACCAAACCAGATCCGGTGGATACGGTTTGCATCCGTTTTTGCATCCGGTTTGTCCGTTTTTTTGAAGGATCAGCTTTTTTAATTTGGTGCATGCGCAGTTTACAAAAACGGATCCGGTAGCCGCATCCATTTTTTACCGCATTGCACCGGATCCGGCGTCCATAGGCTTTCATTGTAAAACACGCCGGAGGCTACTTTCACACATCCGGTTTGAGCACTGCGGCTCAATCCGGCTGTGAAAACTATGCAACGGATGCGGCGAAAACACCGCATCCGTTGCATAAGTTTTGACATGCGGCCTGTCCGTTTTTTTCCGGTTGCGGCATGCTACTGAGCATGCGCAGTGGAAAAAAACGCATGCGGCGACCGGATGCGTTTTTTTCCGCATCGCGCCGCATCCGGCCTCCATAGGTATGCATTGAAAAATGCGCCGCAGCGGACGGATGCGGCGCGATGCGGTGTTTTTTGCCGGAGCAAAAAACGTTGCAGGGAGCGTTCGATCCGGCCGCGGCATCGGCTAAATCTGCCGCATGCGGCAAAAACCGGACCGAACGCAAGCCCCTGCGGCACAATACGGCACTAATGTAAGTCTATGCAAAAAAAAAACGCAACCGGCGTTACAAAAGCCGGTTGCGGTTTTTCTGCAGAACGCCGTATTGTGCCGCAGAGCAAAAATCCGGATGTGTGAAAGTAGCCTCACACAAATAAAAGCAGAATTAAAAAATGTGAAAAATTATAATATCCCTCCTACCAATATATTTTATGCAAATAAGAAACAATCTGTGTAAAAATAGAACCCAAGGCAATACATAAACTGGAGCTTATGGGCATTGTTGCATCAAAGTGGAACAGTTTGTAAAAACCTAAAGCTATATTTGTGTCTACAACTCGGACGCAAGCTGAGCTAGAAATAAAAGCACAAAATGTGCTGAGTTCATGCATGTCTCATGTATTAGGGCCCTGCTCGTAAGCGTACAATCTTTCACATTTTTATATCAATAAAAGCTGCCCTATATCTTAATAGGGCAGGAGCAGACGAGCGAATCTGCGATCAGAGTTCAATCCGACAAATCAGATCGCACTCGGACCAATCTTATTCTTTGGGGCTGTGCATACATCCGATTTTAAACTTTTTTATTATTTTTCTCCCTTGGACTAAGAACTAGGTGTTTGCTACCAAAATGATATTGATGGCCTATCCTAAGGCTGGGTGCAGACGACCAGTTTTTTTTGTCTTTGATCCATTATGCCGATAAGGCTGCTTTCACACATCCGGTTTTTCCTGTGCGGCACAATCCGGCGCTTTGCAGAAAAAACGCAACCGTTTTTTTTTTGCCGCCGGTTGTGGGTTTTTTTTTTGCATAGACTTAAATTAGTGCCGTATTGTGCCACATGGGCTTGCGTTCCGTCCGTTTTTTGCCGCATGCGGCAGATTTAGCCGATGCGGCGGCCGGATGGAATGTTGCCTGACACGTTTTTTTTTTTTTTGTCCGGCAAAAAAAATCGCGCCGCGTCCGGCCGATGCGGCGCGATTTGCAATGCATGCCTATGGACGCCACATGCGGCGTCCTGCGGAAAACACCACATCCACTGCGCATGCTCAGTAGCCTGCCGCAAGCGGCAAAAACTGGACGGGCCGCATGTAAAAACTTATGCAAAGGATGTGGTTTTGTCGCCGCATCCGTTGCATAGGTTTTAGAGCCGGATTGGCCGGCTCTGCTAAAACCGGAGGTGTGAAAGCAGGCTAAGGCTATGTGCCCACGGTGCTTTTTTTTTCAGCACAAAAAAAAGCTGCTTTTTTCTGTGCTTCTTTTCATGCTTTCATGCTTTTTTTCATGCTTCTTTTCATGCTTTCATGCTTATTTTCTTGCTTTTTTTCATGCTTTTTTTCATGCTGTCATGCTTTTTTTCCTGCTTTTTTTTCCTGCTTCTTTTCATGCTTTTTTTGTTACTATTGAATGCTTGTTTCAGCTCATTAAAGTTGGATGTGAAAAAAAGGTGTTCTGATGTCATTTCCTTGTTCAGCCCATTTTTTTCAATCTCCATTTTGGAATAAAAGTGACAGGAAAATGATGATCTATTAGATCGTTTACCAGCACCGCTATTTACCGGCTCATGCAGGTGAATAGCGGTGCCGGGAATCAGGTGCTCGGAGATCACCGTTGCTTATAGCAACCTGCTCATTAGGTTACTATGGCAATAGTGGTAGCGGTGATGTCACCGCTTACCAACCTGCAGTCTCTGCTAACTCATTGAGTGATTAGACAGCAGGGGGATTTGAAGCGTTCTTCCTCCCCTGTGCTTTCTGATATAGCAGAGCTAGATCGGTGACAGAAGACCAGGATTGAGGAGGGGTGAGAGGGAGTAAAAAAATGGAGTCCCTAAGTGTGTCTGTGTATTTATTTTTAATAAAGTATTTTTTGTGTGGTGTCTTTTTTTTAACCCTTTATTGGAGATTCTTAATATCCGGGTCAAACTTGGCTTCACATTAAGAATCTCGGGCTTAATACCAGCTGGTAAAGCAAAGCTGGTATTAACCCCTTATTACCCAGCGTGCCACCTGGCACCATGTCCACTGGAAGAGTTGGATACAGCGCCAAAAGATGGCGCTTCTATGAAAGCACCATTTTCTGGGGCAGCTGCGGACTGCAATACACAGCGGGTGGGCAAGAAAGCTTGGGCCACTCAGCGTTGCGGTTTCCAGTCCCCAGCTGTCTGGTTGTACCTGGCTGGACACAAAAATTGGGCTAAGCCCATGGAATTTTTTTTTTAATTTTTTGGCAAAAAAACTCAAGAAAAAAGGGCTTAACTGGATTTTTCATTGCCAGTGAAGGTAACACCAAGCAGGAGGGGTTAGCAGCCAGTAGCTGTTTAAGTTACCCTAGCAATAGAAAATACAGCGAGAGCCTAAGCATTTTTTTTTACTCCTAACCCTTTTGGGTTATGTGTTTGTTTTTTTGTGTTTTTTTTTTAATGAATTAAAAAAAAAATCGACATGGGCTTCGCCATATTTTTGTATGCCAGGCAGGTACGGGTGGCCTCCAAACCCCAGCTGCCTATTTGTACCCAGCTGGGAACCAAAAATATAGGGAAGCCCTTTTTTTTAATTATTTCATGAATTTCATAAAATAATTTAAAAAAAAAAACAGACATGGGCTTCGCCCAATTTATGTGTCCAGCCAGGTACAACTAGGCAGCTGGGGACTGGAATCCACAGTACAGGGTGGCCCAAGCTTTCTGGGCCCCCCCACTGTGAATTGCAGTCCGCAGCTGCCCCAGAAAATGGCGCATTCATAGGAAGCGCCATCTTCTGGTGCTGTATCCAACTCTTCCAGCGGCCCTGGTATCGGGTGGCTCACTGGGTAATAATGGGGTTAGGGCCAGCTTTGTATTATCAGCTGGCCCTAAGCCTGAAATTCATGGTGTCACGCCAATATTAGACATAGCCACCATGAATTTCTAGTAAAGATAAAAAAAACACAACACAGAGAAAATTTTTTTTTTATTAGAAATAAAACACAACACAATTGTGACTCCATCTTTATTGAACTAAAGAACCCCCTTCCGCTGTAGTCCTGGGTCGAGGGTCCCTTGATGTCCAATCCGAATCCAATATCATCTGATTGAAAGGCAAACTGATCAGATGATGACACATCATCTGATCGGTTTGCCTTCTGATCAGATGATATTGGATTCAGGTCTTTCGACCTGACACAGGTTCAAGGACCTGAAACAGATTACACATCAGCTGATTGTCTAAAAGTCCCATGGGCTCCAGGACCCGCTGGTAAGCAGCTGATGCTATCACCTGATAGCATCATCCGATCGTTTACGTCCAGGGAAGATCAGCTGATTCATCATCTGCTTGTTAAAAAGCTGGCAAGCTGTTCACCGCTGGACGTAAACAATCAGCTGCTTACCGGGAGGTCCTGGAGCCCATCGGACGTGACCCAGGAGACTGCAGAGAGGTGAGTAAGGTGAAGAGTTCATGCCAGCAGCGGATCTCCTACATGAACTGTATTCAACTTGTGACATCCCCGGACCTCCCTGTAGAGTGGTGTCGGTAAAACACTGCAAGAATACTGAATGTCTGGTGCAAGGCACAAGGTGAACACAGTTCATGCAGGAGGATCACCGGGGTTTTTCGGGGTTCACCTTGACGTCAGCGGGGGTTGCCTGCATTTATGTGGCATAGGCTGTGCACCAGGCATTCAGTATTCTTGCGGTGTTTTACCGCGACATCTCTTTGCAGGGAAGTCCGGGGATGTCAGGAGGTGAATACAATTCATGCTGGAGAATTACCGGGTGCTTTCCTGGAGATCCCCCGCTGGGATTAACTATTCACCTTGTGACGTCAGCGGGGGTCCCTGCATTGTTTAATGCCACTGTCCCTGCAGAGAAGTTCGGGATGTCACAATGTGAATACAATTCATGCAGGGGGATTACCGAGCAATGCCGCCCACATTCTTGGAGATCCCCGCTGGGATGAACTCTTTACATTGTGACATCAGCGGCGGTCCATGCATTGTTTACCGCGACACCTCACTGTATAAGTTCGGGGATGTCACAAGGTGAATACAATTCATACAGGGGGATTACTGTGGGATTTCCTGGAGATCCCCCGCTGTGATGAACTCTTTACCTTGTGACGTCAGCGGGGGTCCCTGCAGAGGTGTCGGGCTAAACAATGGGAGATAAGATAACAGCTGCCGACGCTGGCTATGTGGCTTTCTTCTATGAAGGAATCTACATAGCCATAGCTTTCTTTTCTCCCTAAAAACGCCCAAACGCATAAAATATAAAGCAACGTGGGCATTACACATGCGTTTATTCTTGCTTTTTTCCCTGACTCCATTGAAGTCAATTGGGGAAAAAAGCAGGAAAAAACGCTAAAACAATTGACATGTTGCTTCTTTTTTCAGCAAGAAAAAAAGCAACTGAAAAAGAAGCAACGTGGGCACAGCAAGTCCTGATTCTCATAGACTTTGCTGGGATGCTTTTTCCTTGCTTTTATTGATTAAAAAAAGCAATGAAAAACGCTAGAAAAAACGCTGTAAAAACGCCCTGTGGGCACAAGGCCTAAGACTGACCAGGGGCAATCCACCCCTATTTATTGGAAGAGGGGATTTGCAGTACTTGGCTGCAGTCACTTTACAGCTGACTGTGCTGGGCATTTCTTCTCTGCAACAGCGGATCAGCCGGGTGCCTGGTGTTTGATACCAATCTGCTATTAATGCCATTCTAAGGTTAGGTGCAGATGACCATATTTTGTCTCTTGGATTAATTAAACTGATTACCCTGATCAGGTGCGATCCACTCCTATTCATTCCAAAAAAGGTAGATGTGCAGTGCTTGGCGGTAGCTTTTTACAGCTGAAAGTGCTGAGTAGATCCACTGTATGACAGCTGATCGGCGGGGGTATTGGGTGTGTATACCACTCTGGAATTGGTGACCTATCCTAAGGGGTACTTTGCACGTTGCGAAATCGCTACTGCAATATCGTCAGGGTCAAATCGAAAGTGACGTCGCTGTGACGCCGCACGACCCCCCCACCCCCTTAGGAAGGAGGCGGGTCGCCAGCCAGAGCGACGCCGCAGGGCAGGTAAGTGCATGTGAAGCTGCCATAGCGATAATGTTCGCTACAGCAGCTATCACAAGATATCGCATGTGCGATGGGGGCGGGTACTATCGCGCATGGCATCGCTAGCATCGGCTAGCGATGTCGCAGCGTGCAAAGAACCCCTAAGGCTGTGTGCAGAGGATGGTTTTTTTAACCGGTGGCCAAGTACTACTCATCCACCTTTTATTGGAATGAATTGCTCTCCCACTGAAATATTAGTAACCTGCTTTAAGGCTAGCCCATCAATATAAAGTACTGGACAACTTTATAGAGGACCTGTCAGGAGGTGAAAAGGGGCCAGTTTTTGCTCTTATTTTATTCCCGCTGCTCCCGAGTATTATTATTTTTTCTTATTTAGTACTAATTCTTATGATCCTCCCCAGGCAGCGTTGCACACAGGTGATCATGCAGAGCAACTTTAAGATGCTCCCACAGAGAATCTGAGCCACGCCTCCTTGGCTAAGATGAGAATTAGCATTGATCTGGGGCCTTTGTTCTTTACTAGTTCTTCATCCCTGCTAGTCAGTAACTTGTTTGGAATTGACTTTTTTTTTTTTTTATAGTTCTGAATGCTTTTTTTTTAATTTTAATCTTCATCATCTAGCATGGTCATAATCTCATCCGATATTTTTTTTGTTGCCCCCAGGATGCAGTTAAGGTGCTGTTAAAACATTCAGCGGATGTCAACGCTCGGGACAAGAATTGGCAGACCCCTCTACACATAGCTGCAGCAAACAAAGCCGTGTCCTGTGCGGAAGCGCTGGTGCCTCTCCTCAGCAATGTTAATGTATCGGACCGGGCAGGAAGAACCGCATTACACCATGCAGCCTTCAGCGGGCACGTGGAGGTACGGGACAGAAGCCCATGCCGTTTGCCTTCTGCATGTGTGACCTTGTTTGCTGTGTTCGGTGGTAATGCTTTAGCTGTAATACTTGGGCTTTGAGCAATTATTTTGTCAGGCTGCTGTGAGGCTGCTACCTCTACGCGGCAGTCATATTCAGGCACAGCAATGTTCTTTAGAGACATCTGCTGTCCAATTTTAGAAGCACGGCTTGAGTGTGCTCCGTCTATTCAGCTCACCCCGCCTCGTCACCTAGGTTTGCTATAAGTGGCAAGTTCCCCGTGGCACTGAATTGCATTCCAGAATCCTGCCTTTGTGCCGTCTTTCTAAGGTCTTCATCCTGCCCTGTGTGCGGCTCTAATGATATTTTAAGCCTATATTTCCTATGAATTCATTAAAGTAACTCGCATTGAGACTTGCTTTTAATTTATCATCGCTGCTTGCATTTCTAAACTTTCTATGCGCTCATGCATATATTATTCAGATGCGTTTGTCTTTTCAGTATGACTTCTGCTCTACAAAAAGGCTTTTATTTTTGTTGCTTACTGTGCTCTGACCGGCTGGGAGACAACACTCTCCATATACATTGTTGGCACATATAGACCGCATAAACAGAAATTTCATGCTAGGTTCCAAAAAAATGTGCCTGAGCACTAATAGGCAAATACTTGCAACCTACCGGACTTTTTTCTTCCCTGTGCCTTTCTTCGCTGGCACAGAGCAGTCACACGCCGCTCCTGCTGCAATTCAGTTGTTGACATCACATCAAGAGAGCGGCGGCTTCTCATCAGCTCTGCTCCGTAAGGGTACTTTCACACTTGCGTTGTTTTGGCAGCCGTCGCAATCCGTTAACGGATGTGCACTGTTTCCCATTGACTTGTATTGATAACTCATTGCGACGGATGGCCTTGCGTTGTATCCGCTGGCCGACGCTGCGTTGCATCTGGCGGAAAGAATGCAGCATCTAGCGTTTTTCTGCGCTACCCAGAGCGTCAAAAAAACGCAATTTGCTGGATTCCGTCGTTGTCCGTCATTTTTATAATGGAAGCCTATGGTGGCGGAATCCGTCAGTCCGTCATTTGACACGGATCAGTCTTTACACAACTGCGCATGCTCAGTTGAGTACATTTCTGAAACAAAAGCTACAGCAGATTCCGTTGTTTTGCAGCATCAGTCGCATCCGTTGTGCCACTATCTGCAACGCATCCATTACATCCGTCACACAATGCATGCGACGGAAGCCGCACAACGCAAGTGTGAAACTAGCCTAAATGAGACTGGTCTGACATCAAGCTGATTGACAACCGACTCCCCCAGTTAGGCAGCATGGTGCCAGCTGTCAATCAGCGTAACGTCGGCTGTCCTGCCCCATCTACAGAGCAGAACGGAAAAACTGCTGCTGCTCTGTTGACGAAGCAGCTATGACTGCTCTTTGCCGCCGAACAACAGCGCAGGGCACAACAGGCAGATAGGTAGCAACTACCTTCCTTTAAGTGCTTGGGCACTTTTTTATTTTATTTATTTATTTTTTAAGTACCTAATATACCGTTTAAGCCACCGTGTGTCCACAATTTATCAGGGGGTTTTCTAAATGGACCTGTGAAGATTTGATCTGCTGGAAAGAAAAGAGGGTATATACAATCATGGCTAAAAGTGTTCGCACCCTTCACATTGTTCCAGGAAATGAAGTATTTCTCCCAGAGAATTATTGCAATTCAACGTTTTGTTATATGCATATTTAATTCCTTTGTATGTATTGGAGCAACACAGAAAAAAAGGCAAAATGGAGATAATTTCACACAAAACCCCCAAAATTGGGCAGACAAAATTGTTGGCACTTTTCCAAAATTGTGAGTAAACCACTTTGTTTCAAGCATGTGATGCTCATTCAAATTCACCTGTGGTAAGTAACAGGTCTGGGCAATATAAAAATCACACCTCAAAACATAAAAAGGGGAGAAGTTGACTCAATCTTTGAATTGCGTGTCTGTGTGTGCTACACTATGCATGGAGAACAGAAGGAGAGAACTGTCTGAGGACTTGAGAATCAAAATTGTTGAAAAATATCAACAGTCTCAAGGTTACAAGTCTATTTCCAGTGATCTTGTTGTTTCTTTGTCCACGATGCACTATATAATCAAGAAGTTTACAAACCATGGTATTGTAGCTAATCTCCCTGTACGTGGACGGCAGAGAAAAATTGATGAAAGGTTACAATGTAGGATAGTCCTGATGGTGGATAAGCAGCCCCAATCAAGTTCCAAAGAAATTAATGCTATCCTGTAGGCTCAGAGAACATCAGTGTTAGCACAAACTATCGATATTTGAATGAAATGAAACACTATGGCAGGAGACCCAGGAGGACCACTGCTGACACTGAGACACAAAAAAGCTAGACTGCAGTCAAAATGTGAGTAAGCAAAAATCCATCTGGAAATGAGTTTTGTGGACGGATGAGATCAATATAGAGCTTTTTGGTAAAGCACATCATTCTACTGTTTACCAAAAACGGAATGAGGCCTACAAAAAAAAGAACAAAGTACCTACAGTCACATATGGTGGCAGCTCAAAGGTCGTTTGGGGCTGTTTTGCCTCCTCTGGCACTGGGTGCCTTGACTGTGTGCAAAGCATCATGAAATCTGAAGATCACCAAAGGATTCTGGGGCACAATGTAGTGCCCAGTGTCAGAAAGCTGGGTTGTGTCCTAGATCGTGGATAGAGTTGAGCGAGTACCAAACTATTCGTACTCTGTATACTCTGTGCTCTATAAATAAATAATAATAATAATGAGTACTGTCTAATACTCGCGTATTCATTCCGAATAACGTGTGCAATGTAAGTCAATGGGAAGAAAGTCACAACGTGTAACGAGTAACCCGACTGTCGTACTATTTGTGCAAGTAGCAAATAGTGCGGAATTCGGATTACTCCTTACATTACTTATGAGTATTCCCCATTGACTTGCATTGCACACGCTATTTTGAACAAATATGCGAGTATAGCACCGTATTCGTTATGAATATAGTGAGTACAAATTGTTAGGTACTTGCTCAACTCTAGTCGTGGGTCTTCCAGCAGAACGATGACCCCAAATCTAGAAATAAAGGAGTGAAGGAGCAGCATGTTAACACTGACGCGTTTCTGGCGCACAAAAAGTCCTTCATCAAGGGCGTTTTTATGTGCTCCAGAAACACGTCCGGTGTTAACATGCTGCAGTTTTTGTGTTTTTAAAATGCTTTGAATAAAGATGTTTTTGATTTTACTCCTTGGTCCTTGTAAGATGCCGTTCCTTCACTCCTTTATTTCTACCTTTCTGGTCGACTCCTTACCAGAGGATCTGGCACCCATGTGATGGACTGAAACTGCTACATACAGCGTGGTGAGCTTCACCTTTTTTCTTTTGGTTTACCCCAAGAAGCCCCCAGAAATGGATGGAAACTAAGTGCTGGAGAGTCCTGAAGTGGCAGCAATGAGCCTGATATAAATCCCATTGATCACCTGGGGAGAGATCTTAAAATTGCTTCTGGGAGAAGGCTCCTTCAGATATAAGAGACCTGGAGGAGATTGTAATAGAAGAGTGGCCCAAAATTTGAGTTGACAGGTGGAAGAAGCTTGTGGATGGTTATAGAAAGCGATTGATTGCAGTCATTTATGCAAAAGGGTGTGCAACTAAATATGAAGTTGAGGGTGAGGGTGCCAACAGTTTTGTCTGCTTATTTTTTAAATTTTTCTGTGAATTTATGTCCAATTTGCGGGTTTGGTTTGGGTTTCTTCTTTTTTTTTTTTTATTATTATTTCAATACACACAAAGGAAATTAAACTTTTGTATAACGTGTAATTGCAATAATTTTCTGGGAGAAATACTTAATTTTCAGGTACTATATCAAGGATGAAAACACTTTCAACCATGACTGTTTTAAAATAATTAAAATTATACTTGATAAAAGGTCTAATAGTTATTAAAGGGGTTGTCAACTGCTTGTACAATAGGTTTTTAAATATTGTATTTCTCGGTGTAAATGAAAAATAACAGATTCTTACCTAATGCACTAGAGAAATTTCAGCAATGTCAGCACAGTGTCTCCCAGGGCTTGACATTGGGAAACCCTTGAGCCTTGGGAGTCCCAGTGTTAACATTGCTAAAACAGGGAGGTGAGTATGTTATTTTTACTTTACACTGGCTGAATATATATATATATATATATATATATATATATATATATATATATATATATATATATATATATAATATCTATCTATCTATCTATCTATCTATCGATCGATCTATCTATCGATCTATCTATCTATCTATCTATCTATCTATCTATCTATCTATCGATCTATCTATCTATCGATCTATCGATCTATCGATCTATCTATCTATCTATCTATCTATCTATCTATCTATCTATCTATCGATCTATCGATCTATCGATCTATCGATCTATCGATCTATCGATCGATCTATCTATCTATCTATCTATCTATCTATCTATCTATCTATCTATCTATCTATCTATCTATCGATCTATCTATCGATCTATCGATCTATCTATCTATCTATCTATCGATCTATCTATCTATCTATCTATCGATCTATCTATCTATCTATCTATCTATCTATCTATCTATCTATCTATCTATCTATCTATCTATCTATCGATCTATCGATCTATCGATCTATCGATCTATCGATCTATCTATCTATCTATCTATCGATCTATCGATCTATCTATCTATCGATCTATCTATCTATCTATCTATCTATCTATCTATCTATCTATCTATCTATCTATCTATCTATCTATCTATCTATCTATCTATCGATCTATCGATCTATCGATCTATCGATCTATCGATCTATCTATCGATCTATCGATCTATCTATCTATCTATCTATCTATCTATCTATCTATCTATCGATCTATCTATCTATCTATCTATCTATCTATCTATCTATCTATCTATCTATCTATCTATCTATCTATCTATCGATCTATCGATCTATCGATCTATCGATCTATCTATCTATCTATCTATCTATCTATCGATCTATCGATCTATCGATCTATCGATCTATCGATCTATCGATCTATCGATCTATCGATCTATCGATCTATCGATCTATCGATCTATCGATCTATCGATCTATCGATCTATCGATCTATCGATCTATCGATCTATCGATCTATCGATCTATCGATCTATCGATCTATCGATCTATCGATCTATCGATCTATCGATCTATCGATCTATCGATCTATCGATCTATCGATCTATCGATCTATCGATCTATCGATCTATCGATCTATCGATCTATCGATCTATCGATCTATCGATCTATCGATCTATCGATCTATCGATCTATCGATCTATCGATCTATCGATCTATCGATCTATCGATCTATCGATCTATCGATCTATCGATCTATCGATCTATCGATCTATCGATCTATCGATCTATCGATCTATCGATCTATCGATCTATCGATCTATCGATCTATCGATCTATCGATCTATCGATCTATCGATCTATCGATCTATCGATCTATCGATCTATCGATCTATCGATCTATCGATCTATCGATCTATCGATCTATCGATCTATCGATCTATCGATCTATCGATCTATCGATCTATCGATCTATCGATCTATCGATCTATCGATCGATCGATCGATCGATCGATCGATCGATCGATCGATCGATCGATCGATCGATCGATAGATCGATAGATCGATAGATCGATAGATCGATAGATCGATAGATCGATAGATCGATAGATCGATAGATCGATAGATCGATAGATAGATAGATAGATAGATAGATCGATAGATAGATAGATAGATAGATAGATAGATAGATAGATAGATAGATCGATAGATCGATAGATCGATAGATCGATAGATCGATAGATCGATAGATCGATAGATCGATAGATAGATAGATAGATAGATAGATCGATAGATCGATAGATCGATAGATAGAACGATAGATCGATAGATAGATAGATAGATAGATCGATAGATCGATAGATCGATAGATCGATAGATCGATAGATCGATAGATCGATAGATCGATAGATCGATAGATCGATAGATAGATAGATAGATAGATAGATCGATAGATCGATAGATCGATAGATAGAACGATAGATCGATAGATAGATAGATCGATAGATCGATAGATCGATAGATCGATAGATCGATAGATCGATAGATCGATAGATCGATAGATCGATAGATCGATAGATAGATAGATAGATAGATAGATAGATAGATAGATAGATAGATCGATAGATCGATAGATAGATAGATAGATAGATCGATAGATCGATAGATAGAACGATAGATCGATA
The DNA here is from genome assembly GCF_048569485.1 of Anomaloglossus baeobatrachus. Lineage (NCBI taxonomy): Eukaryota > Metazoa > Chordata > Amphibia > Anura > Aromobatidae > Anomaloglossus > Anomaloglossus baeobatrachus. The sequence continues at coordinate 467,195,223 of NC_134358.1, forward strand.
GATCGATAGATCGATAGATCGATAGATCGATAGATCGATAGATCGATAGATCGATAGATAGATAGATAGATAGATCGATAGATAGATAGATCGATAGATAGATAGATCGATAGATCGATAGATCGATAGATCGATAGATCGATAGATCGATAGATCGATAGATCGATAGATAGATAGATAGATAGATAGATAGATCGATAGATAGATAGATCGATAGATCGATAGATCGATAGATCGATAGATCGATAGATCGATAGATCGATAGATAGATAGATAGATAGATAGATAGATAGATAGATAGATAGATAGATCGATAGATCGATAGATCGATAGATCGATAGATCGATAGATCGATAGATCGATAGATCGATAGATCGATAGATAGATAGATAGATAGATCGATAGATCGATAGATCGATAGATCGATAGATCGATAGATCGATAGATCGATAGATCGATAGATCGATAGATCGATAGATCGATAGATCGATAGATAGATAGATCGATAGATAGATAGATAGATAGATAGATAGATAGATAGATAGATAGATAGATAGATCGATAGATAGAACGATAGATCGATAGATCGATAGATCGATAGATCGATAGATCGATAGATCGATAGATCGATAGATCGATAGATCGATAGATCGATAGATCGATAGATAGATAGATAGATCGATAGATCGATAGATAGAACGATAGATCGATAGATCGATAGATCGATAGATCGATAGATCGATAGATCGATAGATCGATAGATCGATAGATCGATAGATCGATAGATCGATCGATAGATAGATAGATCGATAGATCGATAGATCGATAGATCGATAGATCGATAGATAGATAGATAGATAGATAGATAGATAGATCGATAGATCGATAGATCGATAGATAGATAGATAGATAGATAGATAGATAGATAGATAGATAGATAGATAGATAGATAGATCGATAGATCGATAGATCGATAGATCGATAGATCGATAGATAGATAGATAGATCGATAGATCGATAGATCGATAGATCGATAGATAGATAGATAGATAGATAGATAGATAGATAGATAGATAGATCGATAGATAGATCGATAGATCGATAGATCGATAGATCGATAGATCGATAGATCGATAGATCGATAGATAGATAGATAGAACGATAGATCGATAGATCGATAGATCGATAGATAGATAGATAGATAGATAGATAGATAGATAGATAGATAGATCGATAGATCGATAGATCGATAGATCGATAGATCGATAGATCGATAGATCGATAGATCGATAGATCGATAGATCGATAGATCGATAGATAGATCGATAGATCGATAGATCGATAGATCGATAGATCGATAGATCGATAGATCGATAGATCGATAGATAGATAGATAGATAGATAGATCGATAGATCGATAGATCGATAGATCGATAGATCGATAGATAGATAGATAGATAGATCGATAGATCGATAGATCGATAGATAGATAGATAGATAGATAGATCGATAGATCGATAGATCGATAGATCGATAGATCGATAGATAGATAGATAGATAGATAGATAGATAGATAGATAGATAGATAGATCGATAGATCGATAGATCGATAGATCGATAGATCGATAGATCGATAGATAGATAGATAGATAGATAGATAGATCGATAGATAGATAGATCGATAGATAGATAGATCGATAGATCGATAGATCGATAGATCGATAGATCGATAGATCGATAGATCGATAGATCGATAGATAGATAGATAGATAGATAGATAGATAGATCGATAGATCGATAGATCGATAGATCGATAGATCGATAGATAGATAGATAGATAGATAGATAGATAGATCGATAGATCGATAGATAGATAGATAGATCGATAGATCGATAGATCGATAGATCGATAGATCGATAGATAGATAGATAGATCGATAGATCG
>NC_134358.1:469227167-469232167 GCF_048569485.1 Anomaloglossus baeobatrachus
GGTGGGATGCCGGATCTCAACAATGGGGAGGCTGCAGGGGGGAGGATTGTCATTTTTTTTTTCCAATGTAAGGCCTCCCCCCGAAAGTAAGGCAGGGTGGGACTTTTGGGGGTAAAATTAATGTAAGACAGGGCCTTACTTTCGGGGGGAAACACGGGTAGGTCTTTGCTCTGCCGCTAGCTCTGTGATCAAGGGCTTTACTGCCAGAATTGCGTAGGATTTCTTAGGCTACTTACGCACGCTACGTTTTTTGCTGCTTTTTTGGCTGCTGTTTGTTGTCAGAACTTTCTGACATTTGACTTCCCAGCAAAGTCTGAAGTCAGATTTTCTATGCGCACATTGCAGTTTATTTGTCAGCGTTTTATTTGTCAACAGTTTGACAAAAAATGCAGCATGTTCATTCTTCCTGCAATTTTTGTCAACATTTGTCACAAAAACGCAGCAAAACTCACAAAAATCGCACCTATAATTTACAAGCATTTTTTGTGACATTTCCAGGCACTCTCTGACAAGGTGCAGTTTTGGCTGCAGTTTGTGAACACAAAAGATTGCAGCGTGCGCATGTAGCCTTAATCTCCCAACATGTGGATTTTTAAGATTTTTAATAAAGTTGGTGGATTTTAATTTTAAGTCTGGTTTTCCAATATACCTTTTTTTAATTGTGTGGTTTTTTTTTTTGTTTTTTTTTTTTTAGCAATAATTAAAATGACTGTTACACTTTAAGTGAAAATGGCTGTATGCAACTATACATCATGGTCAAAAAACCAAAAAGAAGAGAGTCACTGACACTACCTTAATGCAAAGAAATATACAAGTTTTATTAATCAGTTGTATAAAAACACATAGATTAAAAGAGGTTCAAAGATAAGTGCTGGAGAGGATACAAAAAGCAAGGGGGCTGCAAACCACTGCTGAAAGTGTACAGAAAGTGCATCAAATAGTGGCTGGGGAACCTGTGTCACCACGTAATAATTCAAAGATCGGCTCAAAGCCTGCAGAAAAAATTATTACCATATGGACCAAAATAAGGTGCTGCCTAGTGCATGCATACAGGGGCACCCCCAGTGAAGAAGCCCTCGCGAAACGCGTTGGGGTCTGTGGAGCTGTATTTCCATCTGCTGACTCGGTTATTATGGGTACGTGTCCCTGCTCATTGTTACTGTCTGACCTGCAAACGTATATGTATTTTGCCATGTGCTAGGGGTTTATCTTCTCCCCGGCTTTATTTCCTGCCAGGCATGGTGTTTGTGTGCTGGGCACTTATTATACCCATCCTTGTGCCCTGTATGCATGCACTAGGCAGCAACCTTATTTTGGTCCATATGGTAATAATTTTTTCTGCAGGCTTTGAGCCGATCTTTGAATTATTACGTGGTGACACAGGTTCCCCAGCCACTATTTGATGCACTTTCTGTACACTTTCAGCAGTGGTTTGCAGCCCCTTGCTTTTTGTATCCTCTCCAGCACTTATCTTTGAACCTCTTTTTAATCTATGTGTTTTTATACAACTGATTAATAAACTTGTATATTTCTTTGCATTAAGGTAGTGTCAGTGACTCTCTTCTTTTTGGTTTTTTGATATTTATGGAGTCTCTACCAGGGAATTATTATTTTGGCGATCCTATTTAGGGGTTATGGTGATCGGAGGTGATCACCAAAAATTTCCCCCGTATGTTCAGATGTTGTTTATATATACATCATGGTCAGTTTCCCCAAATACAGTAATACAGTAATTATCATTGCCCCCACAGATTTTGTCACTTCTACAGGGTAGATGTAATATGTATACATAGTGAAAATATAATTGTCGGATCAGAAAAAACGCTTCTGACATGAACTATTGATCTGTAGGGACCATTGCTAATATAACATTGTGAATTTAGAGGGCTTGTACTTTCAAAATATTGGCTTGTCCTCACAGTAGACTCACTATTGATAGGTTAGACTCAGTGATCATTATTTCTATGTATAGACTGCTGAGTTTAACTTTAAGGCCATGGACAACTGTGGGATAATTTTTTTTTTTTTTATTTTATTTTAATTTTACTTTTTCTTTACATTTTTTTTAGACTCCTTGATTTTGTAACATGATTCACATTTGTTTCTTTGGGGTTTTTTTTTGGGGGGGGGGGGGGAATTGTCTTTCCCAGTAATTCTGGATGTGAGCTCTGCTTCTATCCAGAGTGCTAAGGTTTTCAATAGCTGATATAATTATAGCCAGTGCTTATTTTTCCACTTCATGTGTTTTTGTGCACTTTCTATAGCGTGATTTCTTCTTCTCAATATACTTCCCTCAAACCTGTTCCCAGCCGCAACCCACTCCATGTTGTGTGCAACCCACTCCATGTTGTGTGCAACCCACTCAATGTTGTGTGCAACCCACTCCATGTTGTGTGCAACCCACTCCATTGTTGTGTGCAACCCCACTGCATGTTGTGTGCAACCCACTGCTATTTCTAGGAATTGTAGAACCCTTTCAATGATTACTATTTAGGGTGACTTGGCTTACATGCACTCACACGATCTGTGATGAGGTGCCCTAACAGATATGTATAAAGCACTGTCCAGTTGACAATGAAGAGTCTTAAATTGGGCTGAGCGGATCCAGACTGTAAAAGTACGGATTCCGCACGGTTTCAACGCTATCTGGGCGCCGGATCCGGGTGCGGGATTTCGGGTGCACTATCCGGATTCGGGAATTAAAGTGAAAATAAACAAAAGAAATAAGTAAGTTTCATACTTGGACTGTCAGGGGCGGCACACTGCTTCCGGGCCGCGGATTCACTTCCTGTACTGTGCATCGCATACACACAACTTCCCGTGTTTTCCCCCGCCCACCGGCCGTCCTCTCGTCTGTGATTGGTTGCAGGCTGATGCGCGTGATAAATACAATATTTGAAATATATGGTCCCCAAGGAAGAAATATATACAAATACGGCAAAATAGAAAAAAACCTCTATAAAGCAGCGGTACAGTGAAAGGAGGAAAATAGTAGTGTATATTATATATACTGTGTGCAGAATTATTAGGGAAAGTTGTATTTTAGAGGATTGTGTTTTTTGTATTTTTTTTTTTTTTTTTTTTTATCAATCAACCACTGTTCTCAATCAACCCCAAAAGACCTCAAATATCAAAGCTTTAATTGTTTGAAGTTGGAGTGGGTTTTTTTAGATTTGGCTCTTAGGAGGATATCTGTTAGTGCCAGGTAACTATTACTGTGCAGAATTATCAGGCAATTTAATAAAAACCAATATATTCCCATCTCACTTGTTTATTTTCACCAGGTAAACCAATATAACTGCACAAAATTTAGAAATAAACATTTCTGACATGCAAAAACAAAACCCAAAAATTAGTGACCAATATAGCCACCTTTTCTTCGACACTCAACAGCCTACCAACCAGTACCCCCACCTCCACCTTGCTGGCGTCTGAGTCGGAGTGCAGCTCTCTGCCCTTTACTGATCCAGCCTCTGGCCCATCCATCTGGCCCATCAAGAGTCACTCTCATTTCATCAGTCCATAAAACCTTTGAAAAATCATTCTTAAGATATATTTCTTGGCCCAGTGTTGATGTTTTATCTTATATTTCTTGTTCAAAGGTGGGTTTTTTTTTCAGCCTTCCTTACCTTGGCCATGTCCCTGAGTAGGGCACACCTTGTGCTTTTTGATACTCCAGTAACTTTGCAGCTCTGAAATATGGCAAACTGGTGGCAAATGGCATCTTGGCAGCTTCATGCTTGATTTTCCTCAATTCATGGCAGTTTTTTTGTACCTTTTTTTTGCCCAACACACTTCTTGTGACCCCTGTTGGCTATTTGCCATACTTTTGAAGCGTGATCACCAATTTCAAGACTGCTGCATCCCTCTGCAAGACATCTCACAATTTTGGACTTTTCAGAGCCCGTCATATCGCTCTTCTGACTCCTTTTGCCAAAGTAAAGGAAGTTGCCTAATAATTGAGCACACCTTATATAGGGTGTTGATGTCATTACACCACACCCCTCCTCCTTACAGAGATGCACATCACCTGATTTACTTAATTGGTAGTTGGTTCTCAATCCTATACAGCTTGGAGTAGGACAACATGTATAAAGTATGTGATCAAAATACTAATTTGCCTAATAATTCTGCATACAGTGTAGTTGATTATAGTCTGCCCAACGCGTGTCGTCGCCTATCAGAGGCAAGATGAAGATGCCCCTGATGAAGCCGCAATAGATGGCAACACACGTCGGGCAGACTGCCTGACTGTCCCTATAACTTTGGGTCCCCATATTTTTCTTTCAGCGGTTACCAGGGTCCAGACATGGTATTGTAGTAGCCAGGGATTTACATTTTCTCTTGCACAGTAATGATTTTTTCAAAAAGTCATTCAATGTGTGGCTAAAGGTTTTTTTTCCTTTCTAATAGGGTATTGTCTTTTGGTTATCCGTGTCATTCATTCCTCCCATAGGGTCTCTGTAATCAGTTTTCGATAATGGACTATTTTATAGAGGCTACTCCTTTTATAATACGTGTCTGGAGATAAATTGTGACATTGTGTACCTTGATTGTAGTCTTGGCAATAAGCCATTACAGATGTAACTAGTTGTATTTTGTATGGCCATTTCACAGGGGTCATCCTATACATTATTCTGTTAGTGTTATATTGTGACATTGTTGTGCCCTGTGAGTTCATTCTAATATAGGATATATTCATCACAAGTTTAGCCATTTGTCATCTTTTCACTATACCACTTCTTGAGGTTATCCTGTATCCTTATTTGCTATAGACTATATCAACTATATATGCTACTATTTTCCTCCTTTCACTGTACCGCTGCTTTAGGCCTCAAACACACATCCGTGAAACACGTGCGTGGTTTGGTCCGTTAACGTATATACCGGATACACGGACAAACGTGCACCAATGTTATGCTATGTTTGAGGTCACAGGTGCGTTATTCCATACGGTCCGTGGGTCCATGATACTTATGTGTATTCGTTTTGCACGAAGC